>NW_009954497.1:1015773-1027819 GCF_000747805.2 Chaetura pelagica
AAGGGACTGTCCATGGGATCCTCATGGTTCTTCTACTCCATAAAAATACCAAAGGAAGAGCACTCATTAACCCCAGGAAGTAATTTGTCTTTTTTTTTTTTTAAAAAAAAAAAGTTCAAGTTAACCTATCATCCCATACAGCAACTGTATCAATAAAATGCAAAGGAAGTGTAGAAGTTCCTGAAGAGAAACTATTAAAATTCTTTCAAGACTAGATGCCTCTAGAGTAATACTTACGATCACTTTCGTCGTGAAGAGGCCATGCATGCAGAGGGAGGAAAAAAAAATAATCCTGAGAATTTGGAGAACAATAATACATCCTGTTTTTGAGAAGCCGGAATACAGCCTGGACAACTTGTATTTTACGAATTGCAGCAGTAATCCACGTAATGACAAGAACAAAAGGGACTACAGCTATGCTCCAAGATTTGGTGTTTCAAATTCTGTAAATACAGGGACTACAGCTTCATCCAGGCATGCCTGTTTATTGGTCTTATGAAAATGAACTGCTCTTTGTTTTTGACACATAGGCTCTCCTCCCCTGCCACTGTGCATGGGCCAGGAGCTTCACCCACCCAGAGCTCCTGTGGCAGAGCACCCTTGCCTGGCTTCCCAAACCGGTGGGGCACATAGATGGCCCTGAAAGCACGCATTGGGCCTTCCAGCAGGCCAGTTCAGAGCACTTGGGAGTTTTTGCCCTGTGGTATTTCAGCATTAAATCTTCTCAAGGCTGACAGAGACAGGAGAAGAGTCCCTGCTGTGCCAAGAGCTGCTCACCCCACATAAAGTGGAACCCACCTGGCAAGGAATGCACAGCCATCTCTCACTCATGGCACAACATCTCAAGGCAGATGCACCACACGCTGTGGCACTGCTCACATTACTATCTGACTTACAGAACAGATTAGTGTTTAATATCTCACTTGCCACCTCTCATGGCCTTTCTGATGGGAGTAGAAAAGCAACTACACAGGAAGCACATGGTTCAATACTGGGTGCACCTGAAGTCTTCAGTGCCACACCCATAAAAAAATTAGCTCAGTAGCTATTAAAAGGACAGAAGAGAAAACAAGAGAAATCCCTTACGAATACTTGCAGACTATACATCTAACATGCTGAATCATGAAACAAGGTATTTTTCATTACAGTGAGTGAATACAAAAAGTCACATTCAGATAGGAAGAATTTCACCATTTTTTTTACAATTTCATTTAGAAACAAGATTTCCATCAATGAAGGAGTAAAGGTAACAAGAAAAGAGCTTATTTTAGTTCAGTAAATCAATACAAAGTCTAGCTTGATCTTTCACGCAGACTTAAGATTCCTTTTCCTATTTGATTTTGTCCTTTTATTAACAGAAGTTAAAGAAATACTTTTACTACTTAGAGTAAACCTTCAGAAATTACATCAGCACAGGCAGAACAAAATTCCTTGGAATGAAAGGTACAGCCACATGAAAGCACTCACATGAGCTAAAGGGATGAATCCAGTGTCTCACTTCAATTCAAAGCTTTAGTTACTTGATGCAAAGGCACCTAGTGCTCTGCTTGAAGCAGGTAAATGGCAGTCCAGTCCAGCCTACTTTTTCCTTTAAACATCAGCATTATTTCAACAGATAAACATGTACTGAACAAAGTCTAGGCTCTGCAAATCACACAAACTAGACTCTGTTACTCCTAAAATTATCATGTCCTGCAGACTATTCCAAACCCCAAACTTCTAAACACCAGTGATGTGGAGATCCAGGACAGCTCAAGAACAATTCCAGACTGTAACACATTTTCGTGCTTGCTCTATTTGACTTCTATGGTTTTCTTCCCAGGAGATTCCTCTTTCATGCATACTTCTCAGAAATATGGATGATATGACTTCTAGGACACTTAAAAATACCAAAATCAAGTAAGTGTTTAACATTAACTTTTTAGAAACAATATAGCTGAAAAGCAGTTGAAGCAACCAGTTAGTTTTCATCTGAACTGAACTCAGTTTAGCTGCAGTTTTCACCATCTCATTGTGCAGTCACAAGCAGGTAGGGCCAAAAAAGGGAAGGGACATATTTTAGCAGTCCTGAATTGACGCTAGACTGCTCTACATTTTGCACACATGCCTAGAAGCAGTACAAATGCTCCCAGCAGGCCAGTAACTCTAGTTTGAAAGTCATTCTTCATATAGTCTCTACCCACATGCAGCTCCCCATTCTTTCCAACTCGTTCAGGCAAGTTCCTTCTCCAGGTAATAAAGTAGTTCTGCATTTACTCAGACCAAAGGTAATTCTTGGACACTATTTTTTTAATTCTTCTAAGTGTACTTTCATACCATAAGGAATCCATATGAGAGGAGGCATATATTAATTTGTGGTTTGTTGTTTTTTTTACTTTCTTCCATCACTCATATAATCACTTGCTTTCTGAAAAGCAAACATTACAGCTTGCTAACAATTTAACTGCTGCTCTGGATTGCTGAACTCCAAAGTCTTATCATAGCATGCATCTAAAGTAGGGAAGAGGATTAAGGCATTAACAAGTTGAACAAGAGGTCCTTAAACAACAAGTCCAGTCTGAGAAGCAGTGTGAGAAATATGTCTCTGGTAAGTAGCATTCCATTGCTTCTTCCATGCTAAATCCTACATACCAGCTCTCACAACACAGCATCACTGCTGTGTGTGAGGCGTGATGCTCACAACTGAAGTGGGATGTCACCTTCACCTGAAGAGCTGCCTCCGTTTCCAGAAAAGGATGCAACTATGATAACCTTGAAGCCTTATTTTCAAAGCACAGAATAGCTTATTACAGTTGCATTTATTGTCCCCATATGCAAAGAATCACCTCAAAATAGGTGAAAGTAGAAGTACAAGAAAAGACCATTTCAGAGACTCCTTTCCCCATTGCTTAAATTTTTGCTTTCCTTTCCTTCAAGTTCTGAATTCTTCCTGCCTGCCCTAAAATATTCTTTTTTTGTGCTCCAACCCTTCTCTTCCTTTCTGGACAGTGAATATCAGCTACCTTTTGGAAAACCATATACTATTCTCCTGTGCTGTTTATAAAGATGAGGCATCACCTCAAACGAGCAAGCAACACAATGAAGTAGTCACTGAAGTATCACTGTTGAAAATTATCATACAAGCCTTGAACTCACAATAATCTTGAGGGTAAACGTAACTGGAGTGGCTTGAGTGAACTCCCATAATTTACATTAACTGCAGCATGTTATTCAGCTATTTCTGCCTTTTTAAAGTTTGACAGACAGGTTCTCAGGATGCTGAAAGAGCAAGCAGACCATCAAACAAATTGCTGATCTGAAAATGAAACAGTCAAAGTCACATCTTACACACTCTCGCATACTTTCAAATCCTGCATTTGAAGGAGGTAAGAGATCTGGTTCCACAGTGACATAGAAGTGATCCTTAATGACATTGGTATTGCTCTCTGAGAAGTGGTGGGAACTTTTCAGAAGCTTCTCCAACAAACCAGACCTAAAGGTCTGAGCCCCACCACTCCAGTACACTGGAGCACACAACAGCATTTTCAAATCAGTGGTACTCATTAAGATGGTATGAAACTCTGAAAAGATTCTGCAGACTTTCTAAAATTAAAAAAAAAAAGGAAATACTTCTTGCCAGTAGGCTTTGGCTTCTCTTTGAACAGGAAAAAAGAACGATGGAACGGAAATTCATGTTTTGGAGGAGCTGAACAATAGAAATGACTAATCACCACTGAAGAATGCTTGAAACCCAGCCCCAGACCTTGAAAACCAGCAGAAGGGAAGGCTAGCCTTGAAGTGACTTTGAGCTCGTGTACTGGCTGCAATCCTCTCCCCCCTCACAACCAATTCCTTCAGTGAAGTCACAAATCAGTGACTAGAGATGACAGAGACTTTCACGGTAAGACACAGAGCATTTATTTAAGGCACATTTTCCAACCTTTGGAAGGGTCCACTTTCCAACATCAAACTATCACGTGGAATGTACATCAGTATAAAAGAGCTTTGCAGGTTCCTGATAATAATTCTAGTAAAAGCTAGAAAGTGAATCGTACCCTAACATTTAGATAACTCAGGAACACATACATGTAAGGCTTGTCTCAAATTTGACTGCCTGCTTTATCTTCTTCAAACTACAGCATGTAGCTTAGGGGATCAAATCCCCAATACAGCATGAAGTATTTCCACTGCAGCAGCCCCATGTGTGCCTGTCTCAAGGCAGTTATTTCATACTAAGGAATGCAGCAAGTATTTTAAATAAAACAGCTTTCCACACAATTATCAGAAACTCCACCAAAGCTGTGAGAAAAGCAAGGAGATAAATGGAAGCATTAAGTGAAGCATGTGACATAGACAACTATTTCAATGTTTAAAGTTTTCCCTTGCCCACACTGTCTGCAATATCCAGTTCTCCAGCTACCCCCATTTTTATTATTTTTTTTTAAGTATTTGGGGGGGGGAGGAGAGTGTTTTGTTTGGCTTTTGTTTGGATTTGAAGACTTTCACTATTAGAGTTCTACCCAACGAGACTAAAAAACAGTATCTCTGAAACAAGAAATAATTACTCCTGAAGTCTGACCAGTAGACATTTAAGCACCTGAAAAAAAAATAAATAAAACAACAACACTTGTAAAGAAGTTATTTCAATCTTGTGACCAGAACCACGTCTTGTTTGTAAACAGTTGACTGAAAATATTACACAGTGTCCCAAAGTCTAATCGGTCAGACACAGGCTCTGCCAGTACTCCCTTGACTAGAATGAGCACAGAGAGCAGTGTTTCAGCTGTCTAACGAATTTTTCCTCTGGCTCTAGAAAAGTCTTTAAAAAATAAATAAATAAGTTTCTAAAGCTTCAGGAAAGAGGCAAACCTTCAAACCTATTTTCCAAAGGAGGCTAAAATTCCATTTTTTTTTCCCTCCCCCCCCCAAGTAGCACACTACACCACACACTGTGGAAGCCTGCAGGTAAAGCAGCACACATCAGCTTGACTGCAAACAAGTAGCTGGCTGGCAGCTTGCTGAAGTTGCTCAGCAGAACCAAAGCTGGCAGAAGTAGGAAAAGTTTTACTTAAGACAAATTCTGGAACAGGGCTACGAATAAAACAACCAGGAACAGTCCACACTACTATAAGAAACCAAATATCCTAAACCTTTTGCCGCTGTTCCCCCCAAGTCATTAACGTAGCATCACTGAACATTAGAACTACAGAACATATCAGAAGAATTACTTTTAATTTCTTAGTCACAGAAGACTACAGGAAAAACTCTACATACCCTGGCATTTAGTATTAGCCACAAAGCTTTTTCCTTTTTCCTAAAAACTAACTTAGATATCAACTTGAGTCTTTCCATTATCAAAGTAGCACATTTTACATTAGCACATGTAATACCATGACCTCAGCTTTTTATCAACAGCCCAAAAGTGAGGGGGAAAAACACCTCCATGTACATACATCCAACTTTTCTGAAAAAGCTCCTTACTGGAGCACAACACAGGCTGCAACAAAACCCTCAGTATAATTTGCTTCAAGGATAAGTGACTCAATAGAACAGGCTGATTCAGAAACATTACACTTCCTACATTTTTCACTAATAAAAATAAAATAATTTTTCTTTTAAAAAAAGAGAGAAAAACACACCCAAAGCCTATCAGTATCAAGGTAAGCTGGCTGTATAAGGTTTAAAGTTTTGGAAATGAGCAAGAACATGGGAATGGGAATGTGCTGGTAAGCCAGTGCTTTTCCTCCTGTCCACAACCCTCAACTCTCCTATTTGTATTCTTCTTGAAAGACTTGCGCACTCCTGACCCAAAGGTGTTAATGTGATTTGCATTTTCTGAAGTTCGGAGTATAGCCAGTGAAAGCTGCTGGGGACTGAATATTGCCTCTGGTAAAGGTGTGAACTACTTTCATCCATCTCAATACATTACTAAGGCCCTACTTCCTCCAAACATGACCCAACTAGTCTGTTTAGACTAGAGGTCTCATACGGATCATCTTTTAATCCATATGCTTATGTGAAATTTAATCTAGATAGTCTTTTTATAAAGTTATCGTCCCATCTTCTTTTATACTGGTAAGTTTCTCCATATACATAGGCTTTCTACATCAGTACTAATAATTTCCCAAATTGCACACACACATACACCAAAACCCAGAGTTAAAATGTAATACTGTCAAACTACGCAACTAAGTGTTACCCCTGAATTCAGCATTTCCAAGCTTATGTTCCTTGTGGATTAAATGCATTCTCAAATGAAAGCCGTTTATAAGTCACAAGAGACATTTAATAGGTCACTTCTACAAAGTATTTAATCCATTAAAACAGATAAACATTTGGTCTATCTGCAAGATGCTATAAACTTTACTCATTAAGATGAGGAATCCTTTAGGGGAGTGTAAAGGAAGGAGGAGAAGAGAAAGGCATTTTTTAACCATATTCATGGATTAATTATTGCATAATATGCCTGTCGCTCAAATGACATTTTGGTTGACTAAGTACTACGCAAGAAGTTAAATTACGCAAGTATTCTTGAATCAGCTAGAGGGTACTTAAAACAACAAGCATGCCTGGGGTGCAGAAATTACTGACAAGTTTGAGAGTAGTTTAAAAAAATAAATCTTTATAAGCAGCGTGATTTTGGGAAACCTGATGAGACATTTTCTATGGGGAGAAATTCACATCAGCAGAGGATGCTTGACATATAACAATGTGAGATCAAATGGGTTTAAAATGTAAAAATAAAAGTATTTGTCTTTATAGGATTTAAGAGACTTAGTCATTCAGCCTATCCATTATGAGATTGCTAGTTTTAAACTAGCTGTGCTGATCCACAACAGCAAAAACCTATGAATTCCTGCACCAATGCCCCTCCTCATATCTGTTAGATTTTTCCATTTAATTTTTCTTGAAATACTGGAACCAAGCTGTTTTTAAAATCGAAACATGATTCCCAGAAATAGAAAGGAAACCATTTCCAAGACAAATAAGCACCTGATCTAATTCAAATTCCATGCCACACTCAAAGTTACATGCTCTTGCTGGTGTTGAGATTTCAGCATTGACACAAGTCTGAGTAGAAATAGCTTACAAATTATCCAGCCTGTGCATAAGAAGTCAGCGTGCACCTAGTGAGTGCTTTCTAAGGGGTGGGGGAAAACGAGTGTTAATTTTGGTCAAGACTAGCATATCAGAAGCTGAACATTCACCATCAAAGTATTACTTTTCATTCCAGTTTCACAAGTTCAGTCATTTTTCTGATAATTTTTCTCACCATGAACAATTTTTCACTTTTTTCCCCCCAGTAGTCTGGATTGCTGACAAGTCTCTGAACCAAGTATTTTGACAGTCTTCATGCCAACAATCACTTGATGCACCGCTTAACCAGTATTAAGTCCCTAACTATAAGTTCTCACATGTGGACATGAGAATTACTTGGACATTTCTACTGCCATTCACTATACAACAGAGCAAGAAAAACCATTAAGAAATCTGGGCAACACTGTTTAAACAGATACTAATAACCAGCTCACCTCCATGCATCTTCTCAACCACTTGAAAGTCAGTAACTCATACATACTCAAAGCAAACTACCTGATCTTTAGCTCTCTGGACTGCATCACAGGCAAGAAGCCAAATATGTTGTATAGCAGTCTCTTTGGAGAAAAAGCATCATGTTTCAATCTTTGCATCCACTGATCCATTAGATACACAGCATGAGATGAACAAACTGAAAAAAAGGTTCTCCCAAAGGTACTACCTACAGAAGTTACAAGCAGCAGCACCACTTCTAGTAAAAATACTAGCGACTTTGTAAGCAAGTTGTTCTTACTTCAGAAAAGCAAAAGTGAACTCTGTATGTGTCAACTGATGCCCGAACAAAACCAAAACAAATTAGCTCTTCTCCCCCCAGTTCTGAAAAACAAAACAAAACACACAAGTTTTTAATATTTCATTTCTTCTAAACAGCTCCAGTTTCATTGTACTTTGATTACATACAATGTACTGTACCCTTACATATGATACTCTGTTATATGTTTCTAGGAGAGGACAGTTAGCTCACAGTAGGCTTAAAGGTGAGTGGCAACGGACAACAAGTCAGCTTTGTCCCTTTTTCCCAACAAGGAGTAAGACACACAGTAATCTCCTAGCTCCCAAAAAGCTGCAGTTCAATAGAAGAGACTAGAACTAGCCACAGTAGGGCAAGCTTTTACTATAGTCCTAGACGATTAACCCACATGCTTCCTGACACTTGCTTAAAATCTGCTACAGTAGCTTTCTCCTGGTCCCGAGGGAACCTCAGCTCAAACATAACCCACTAGGCAAACAAAGCTCAAGGCAAGCCTTAAATTAATGACAGTGGGCAATAAGAATAGAATAATAACTTTACAACACCCCCCAAGAAAACCAAACAAAACAAAAAAAAACCAAAAAAACCCACCACCACAAAAAAAACCCCAAACACCACAATGCCAAACTCCACCAAAACCAAAACAAAAACCTAAACAAAGTACTACATATTATTGATAACTACTGGAGCAGAAATACATTCTTCCAACAGCTACCTAGAGGCTAGCTCATATGCAAGTCATTCTTAAAGGACCCTAAGGATAGAGTAAAACTAGCAGTTCTGTAGTCCTGTCAACTATACATTTCAAGTATATAGACACCACAAGAACTTAAGTTATGTTTCTATTACAGCTAAAGATATTATCAGCTCATTTTCAGCATTATTTCACATGCTATTGTTACACCTTAGGAGAGTTTAGCAAAGCACTCAAGACCTCTTCATCTAAGAAACTGGGGAAGTGTTGTGACAGATGCAAGAAAAGAATCATGTCAAGAAATGCCTTTGCAGAGTAACAGAACTCCTTTGGCAGAGCTTTTTGAAGGCTTTCCAACTCCCCTGAAGGCAGGAACCCTGCCCAGCTGGACTGCTGCAGAAGCTAACACTAACGTGTTTCTGGAGAACTCCAGTGTAATCAGGGGATGGCTCTAGGTCTACCTCCAGAGACATAAAGCAAGTGCAGGCCCTGCTTTGAGATCAAAACTCCTCAATGCTAAGAGTGTTTGGAAGGGGCTCTAGTATCCTGAAGTCTGATTGAACCAATCCGGCAGCATCCCTGTAAAGCCAACAGACAGCCTGGAGTTGTTTAACATCTCTCAAGGTTGCCCTTCAGGAAATGTACCCACACGTGCCAGGGGGAAGCTGACCTCAGAATTGTTCTTTACCAAAAATACCACTGCATTGACAGGGCATTCCCATACTTCAGCATAAAGCCACAAACTGAACCTCAGAACTGAATAGTTAAGGGTGGTGAGATGAAAGAGGACTTCCTTCAGGTTTTAGAAGGATGAAGGAAAGAACCCAGAATTAGCAACAGATTTCATTAATAAACACTGGTTTAGCAAAGACTACTCTGTTCCCAGTTTCAGAAAGAGGCTACCACTGACAGATGCCACAGAGACCTCTCCCAAAGTTTTCAGACAGTTCACTTTCGCATAGTGCATTAAATACTAAGTTAAAAGACAAGCATTTCTACCGACTGCAATTCCAGCTCTTAAAGTTTTCTATAGCCTAGAATGTGTTGATACTCTGAAATCAGACACTGCTGAAGCTTCAAAAATTATTAAAAAATATGCTTATAACTGTAGCCAGTAGGGGTCATTTCAGTGTAAAAAATTGCAGTGGAAGAAAAAGCTAGAGACAGGAAGGAGAGTAAAAACATAAATTTCTACTCACAGTTCTGTAAGTCACTTCCATTTCCTCCTCCCTGAACAGGGGTAGGAAAGGGTTTGCACTCCCAGTAGACAGAATTTTTAAAAGTAGCCTTTATTCCGTTAATGGATAAAGGCATGGCTTAGTTCTACTCACAGATCAGTCTAGCCTGTTGCACGTGTGCCTGTAAAATTTGTTTAGGTCACAACAATCAAAATAACTGAAGCAACTGACCTCTTTCCAGTGATCAGAGGTAGTACATGAAGTCCCCTTTCTTCCTTGCTGCTACCTCTCTTGCATAACATGCACCATGAAGAACTGCATTACTTCTGTTGCTTAGAAAGAGGCAGTTGCCTGAGAATTCAATAATAGTATTCCAGGACTATTTATAAGGCTGACAGTTCAGCTCAGTTGCTTTTCATTTACAAGAATGAAAATTAAATAGATAACTTATCTCCCTGGCTATTCCTATAGGGACAGCTGGAACTAGTTCCTAACCACAACACTAATTGAAATGCAATCTTGCCAACAAATGCTTCATACTATTTTCAACAGTAGATGGGACATGTTACGAGTTGAACTGCAGCAACGTACAGATTGCATCACTTCAAAGGAATGAAATACTCCTATACTGCCAGAGACGTCCGTACTGTGATACAGTAAGGGAGTGGGAACATTAAGGCATTTAATGACTGCAGGCTTTTAGTTCCTTTAACCAGGGGCAGGACGGGGAGCTGTTTAAGCCAAGCTGTTACTTGAAAACATGCAACAAGAGAAACTCATCCAAAACTAAGTGCTTCTACTTTTCTATTTAAGAGAACTGCTCCAGCACTTCATTAAAAATAGTGAGAGACTACAACATTCGGCAACATGGTGTCAACCAAGGTCTTGAAAGTAGTTTAGGGCCATTTTTAAGTGTTTAACAACAGAGCTTTTAACCCTGGAGCTGGTCCTACCCAAGCAACAACTGCAGAGGCTGATGGCATCGGTTACAGACCAGGCAGGACACGCTGCTCTGCTTTGCTGTGGTTTGCAATTTATTCATAAGGGAGGCAAATGGAGTTTAAAACGAGGAGCTCAGGAACAAAGGTCAGCTGCCCACTAAAAATGACTGGTTTTAGCTCACTCTTAACAGTGCATCATTTTAAATGCGAGGTTTTTTGGACAGATGCTGCCACCCCAGCTCTCTGGACTTTCTGCTGCCCTCTACCCGCCGAGGGGAGACCGCCTCCCGCTCCTTTTCCAGAATTGTCGAAGCTCCCGCTCCCAGACTCACATACATTTACACACATCCCAAACTAGTGGTTATTTGTAACCTCTTTACAGCGCCATGTTTTCCCTCAACTTGGAGGAAAAGGGAGCTGGATGGAAAAGAAGAAAAGATTCTAAAAATGTGTCTTTGGCATTTTGTGAGTTATATTTGTGAAAAACAAAATCTGAGATACTCTGACAGATACCGAATTTGAAAGGGGGGGGGGGTGGTGAAGTCCTCTTGCAGTTCATAGCGACTAATCAGGCTGCAGGAAGCAGAAGTGACTTAGAGAGGAGTTCTGCCGTAGGAATTTCTCCCTCCCCCTTGATGCTCCAGCAGGGAAAAGGCATCCCTTACCATCACACAGCAAATAGGACAGGCGGGGAGATATTAAGTGACAGGAACAGGAAGGAAAACTTGACAACAGATGATCAGCCTTTGTGTTTCCTTACAGAGGAGGCAATCCGGAATAGGCATCATGTGTGCGCACGACTGACCTCCGCAGATTGCCATCTGCCAAACCTTTCCTTTATCGAGGAATTTTCCTCAGGCATCAGATCGTATTAGCTATTAGTAAACCGGTGAAGCGCTATGGAAAGGGAGAAGAGACTGGAAGTTCAGGCTAAGCAAAAGAAAGGTAAAAGTTTTAAAGAGAGGGGTTGAGGGAGTAAAGCTTACGAGACACACTTGCGGATCGGATCGGACAGGCGGGCGGCGGGGAGAGAAGGAGGAAGCACCGGCGCGTTCCCTCCCCGCCCCCCCGCGGGTCCCCCACCCGAGGAACGGACGGACGGACGGATGAATGGATGGATGGATGGATGGATGATGTCCCGCCGCCTCTCACCTTCACAGACGCCCACTTCGTACTCGGTGATGGAGTCCCCGTTGAGCGGAGGTCGGATGACACAGCGCAAGCCCCGGTCGCAAGCTCCGTGCAGCCCGTAGACTCCCCCGCAGCTTTCGTTGCGTTGCCGAGCGCACATGAAACAACAACCGCAGATCCCCAGCACGATGCTACCGGGGCAACTCTTCGGCTCTTCGCATTTGGATTCGTCGCAGGGTAAGCAGACCAGAGCCCGCGTCCCCGACTCGCCCAG
>NW_009954497.1:1029278-1060373 GCF_000747805.2 Chaetura pelagica
TGGCCGGAGGGAGCCGCCTGCCCCGAGCCGGGACGAGGGAAGAAGCGATGGGAGGGAGAACAAAATGAACGGTGTTGCCGAAAGGGAAACCGCAGACTTGTCTCCGCTTGGTAACCGCAGGGAACCGAGACGCCGCTGCCTTAACAGGAGCAAGCCCCTCGGTACACCCGAGAAACGGGATCCGTGTCACGCTCCGGGCCCAAACGCCGGGAGCTGTGGGGCTGGAGGGAAGGGAGGCGTTTCCTCGGCAGGTGGGGCTGCGGCCGCTGCGCGGTCTCCGGCCTCTGCGAAGTTTTGGGTTGCGCGTAGCGGTGCCAGCGATGTGGGAGATGTTAGGAGGCAGGTTCTGGAAACTTACTGTGGGTTATTACAGAGAGTGCCAAAGTATGGCCTCTGCAGTTTCTCCAGTCCCACACGCTCATGTGCGTTAGTAGAGAGAAGCCGCCCTCGGGTCAACGGAGGAGCTGCTGTCTAAGGGCAAAACCCCCGCTGGCAAGGCAAAGGACAAGTTGCCACCAGTAACAGAAGAAACTACAGCATAAAGCTTTGTCAGCAGTAACGTACCTTTGTGTTGTGGTTTAGCAAGCACCGTAATTCCCTGTCGCTCAATCCAGCCGGAGTGCCTACCAGCAGCAAAGGCTCCCAAATGCCAGCACAGGCCCATTACTAATGGACACAGCGCGGCTGTGTAATGTGATGCTGCAAAAGAAAGAATTTCCCTGTTTGTCTAAAACAAAGCATTATTAAAAATAATGATGTTTTTATCATATCAGAATAGCCAGCTGTATTCTGATCCGTTCTGAACTTAAACTAAATTGTAGAAAGATTATTTTCAATCGCTACATATGTTTTAATTAGCTGCAACAGTTTGCAAGGCAATTGTCTGTTTTCCTGTGCTATCAATACAGCTTAGGTTTCATAGATGAGAGCCATTCAGCTAACACATCTCAACAACAAATGGACAACGAGAAGCAGCCATCTGCTGGGCATCAGTGTTTGATCTGAATATTGTGCTACATTTTTAAATAGATTTCTGAGAGTAAATAACAAGCTGATCTCATTAAGGGCACCGTGTTTTGGTGTAAACAAACCCGATGCATACCTCTGAGAGCAGCCAAAACCGCTGTGTGTTCCTGTGCTCTGGAAAGCCGTTAAGTCAGGATAGCACCCTGAAGGTCGTATTAGACAAGCATTTAAACTCTGAATGTTGCAGCAAATGAACGATGCTCCCGGGTGGAGCAGCACGCTAAGCGAGAAGTTTTGTACTGTTTCCTCAAAAATGCAGGTTCTTCCCTCAGCCTCAGCCCTCTCGTGTCAGTTTGCCGAAGCACCTGCAGGGGTCAGAGTATTTTTGATTCACCAGAAGTTTCCACCAAAAAAAAAAAAACCAAACCCACTGCGATTTGGATGAGAGCAGTTTGTAAAAACATTCTGTTTCCTACGAACTGGAAACGCTGCCTTTTGGTCATGTCTTTTACTGACGAGGCGCGTGAAGGGGTTTTACCTTCTCTGTCTAGCGTCGCTGCGACTGCTTTTCGCATGAGGCGCCCGGTTCCTGCGGCTGTGTTCTTTAAAAACGCTGCTCACAAACCCAAGGTTGGGCAGAGAGGAATCATAAAAGTGATTTCAGTGCTAGAGAGGATGCTGCACAATACAATACATGATCAGAGACTTGAATTCAATAAGCTTAGCGTATCAAAAGATGAAAAGTGAACTGATTACAGTGTACTAATCCCTTCATGTGGAAAAATGAACTGGTCTATGAAAAATATGTAGGTGTTTTTCCAGGACTTGTGAACATAGCCAGCATGGAAATCCCAGACATGTTGGATTGCATGCACAGGCAGTTCAATATTTCCCAGACATGCCAGACCTACCAGTCATGTACTGTACTGATGTGCAGTATACTCAATGCACAAAGAATTCATTGGACCTACTGTCCCTGTTTGCCTGTGTGGGAACGAACAAAGAAACGCTAGAAGCAGTACAAAAACAGATGAAGAGGACAGCTATGGACAGCTTAGATAAGAATGTTGTAGGGCCCTGAGAAAAAGAGAGCAAACTTTTGAGCTGACTGCTAAGTGAGAGAGGCTTCAGCTGTGAACAGGATTAGCACCCTGCTTCATAGGCTGTTTACCCAGTCATAGCTGCATGTAGGGGAGGAAAATCAGAAAATGTATGGAACACGGACCAAAATTCAGAATTCTTGTCTCCTCATGCCTTGCCCTTTAGGTACAAGTCACAAACTGCTTGTGGATATGCTTATGTTTCCCTTTTCTGGCCCCAGGAATCTAAATACTTTCATTGCACGGTGGCACAGATTCAACAGGAAAGGTAGAGAATGCTCCTACCTCAAACCTGAGAAGAGCCCAAAGGGACAATGAGGTACTCCTTGGAAATCAGCAAATGTGGTATCTGACAACTTCACAGGGAAAGTCAATATCCCTGCTTTCCCTAGGGGTATTCCTTACAGGGAAATTTGCTTGCTGCTGCTTCTTGCTGCCTCTTATTATTAAGGGGTCTACTGATCCAAATGGCTTAGGAGTAAGTAGATTCAGCTACTGAAGTGAAATCCATCTCTTAATTTTCCCTAGAAACAGGTTAGTAAATACTGCTGAGTACAACTATATGAGGAAGAAAAGCATTCTGATAAACAGGCTGTAGCAGCTGAAATTTCCTGGGCTTGTTTTCCTGTAGTGTTAGTGTTGTATCAAAGCCACATCAAGGCTGGATGAAGTTGCAGCAATAACTAAGTGGAGCTGTGTAATTTTCTTGGCCATTGCATAATGTGAAGCTTTTGCTCACAGCGCTATGAGAAAACTACTACCCCCTTGACTAATTCCTCAGTCCTGTTCTGATGTACTCACTCTCCTTCCTACTGGTAAATCTCCCAATGTGAGAAATAGGTGTTCAGCATAAATCTCCTGATAAGTCAAATATTCACAATAATGAGAGCTGAAATACAAATTTAATTTTATAACATAGGTGAAGATAACTTTTATACTTCCAAAATTAAAAAAACATCTCCCCTCCACCCCCACCAACACTGAGTACCAAAATGTTTTCATTTCAGTTTAAAAGATTGGGCTGATATATAGTGGGAAGTCTTTATGTATGTCTGAATTTTTGCAACATTGGTGCTTTTTTAGTACTAAAGTGATACTTTTTTTTTTCCTACGCATTTTTTTTCCTTTTCTGTGGCTTATTGTGTCTTTGTTGCACATTAAATTCCTTTTTTATTCTTCAGTATGTTGAGATTGTTTGTGTCTCCTTTGTAGCAGTCTCTTGACATAAACTCTTTTGAAAACAGGTTATACACATGAGCAATCTCTACTCCCAGAAAAAAAGGATCAAGATGAAACCTGCCACTAATCCAAGTGGTGCTGAATCAGTCTAAAACACATAAGAATAATTTCTCTCTTATTTACAGAGATACCATGGACTTACTACATGAGTAGTTGCAAGGTGTTTCAAAACCCCTAAGTGGAAAATAGTGGGAAACTGGCAAAGTGATTATGAGAATTCATTTTAATAGAAACAATCTTTTTAAGAATTGCTTTGAGCCAGTTCATAATAAATAAATATCCTATCAGGTAGTCTCTGATGTGTTTTTTATCAGACCTATAAGCTTTCCCTCTCAGTTGAATTGCTAGCTTGGGATAGCTCAGTAGTTAAAAATTTAAGTCCAGAATAACTGACAGGAAAAACTCTTTATAGCTTTTTTCTAATACATCTGTGATTGCTTATAGGGAACATAAAAGGAAAAAAAAAGGCTTGCGTTTTTAATGGCCTCAGAGCAACTGCATAAGCAATTTCAAAATACAATTGCATGATTACTTTACTTGTGCATGCTTTTTCACCTATTTAGAAACTATACATGAATAAAAATTATAAATAAGTTATAAATTAATGGGATGGGCCATTTGCACATGCATTTCTTCACATTTCACTTAAATCACTGAAATTGTTGTGCATTCAACCTAAGGATTTTTTCAGAGCTGAATATTTTATAATATATATATCTTTAAAATTGCAAAGTTAAAGAACTAGGGAGTCAATATCTATTTAAGGCTATCTACCAGGAGCATACCAGGATAAATAACTGCTATATCTAGAAATGCAATTTTGTATTTAAATTTATCATACTCAAGGTCATGTTGGTTTTAGCTTCTGGCACAAAGAAAATGTTTTTAACAAATAAGCACAGTTAGCAAGGAAATACAATTTGCTGTCAGTTTACAAAAGAAAAGTAGAAGTCTTTTAAACTGGTATGTCATTCTAGGGATTTTATGCATTTTTATTACAGAAAATCTGGCCACCAGAAAAATCCTTTTCATAGCACTGCATACTGATAAGATTTTAAATGTTAAATTATAAAACTGAAAATACTGTGTTTATTTCACTGCAGTCTGCAGTAAAAAATGGATGAAATCAGATAGGATGAGAGGGAGGCTGGATGTCATCTAAAATTTGTTATAACTAATTCCTCAGCTTAGTATGTCCAAGAGAAATTCATAACATTCTAGGCAAGGTACTTCCTAATCTGACCATGGCTTTGAACTCCTGACAGAAAAGCATGAGAGGCTGAAGTTGGTGGGTAAAGACTAAACTGGTGTGTAGCTGATTACCAAGATAAGTCAGGCCCTAGCTGTAATACACTGTATTTCAGCTCAAAATCATAAAAACTTGAGCTTCAAACTCTTCTAGTAATGGAGTCAAATAGGGGCAAAATAGCTTATCCTCTGGTTTGCAGCTGAGTCAAATGCTGAAAGAAAGGTTGCATAATATGAGTGGAGACCACTGAAAAAAAGGTTTTTAATAACAACATTAATAATAATTAAGATCTCTCATAACTCTTTCTCTAGCAGGATTGTATCTATAAAACAACCCCAAATGGTATCTTCTGTGTTAGAAAAATTTCACTTCCTCAGGTATGTTCCTATGTGTATGGGCCTAGTCGGCTTCTGATTATCAAGAGTAACCCGAAAAGGGGGGAAAAAAGTGTCACCCCAAAACCCAACCCTAGTCCCAAACCACCAGACAGTGAATGTAAGGTGGTCTTTGGGATCACACAACGAGAATGCAGTGGGGAAGGGAGTAGGCTGGTGACACCAGTGAGCGCAGGGCTGGGGACCCAGGCGGGTACGGGTCACGCTGGGGTGGCAGCGACCTGCAAACACAACTCTTCTGCTCACAGACGTGAGCTGGCTCACTCTGGGCCTTTCAGCTGCCCCTAGCCTTGCAACACAGTTAATCCACAGCCCAGCGAAGCCATTAGCAGTTGATGGAGAGGCAACTGTAGGTGATCCTGCTTTACAGCAAGGGGGCCATATAAATCCCTGTGAGCTTTCTGACAAGGTTTTTCTGTAACTGTTTCAGGCAGTGTTGCATATCCTGGCTGTATTCTGACTGCTGGAACTCACAGATGACAGGGGTTATTAAGACAACCTCAATCTAGCCCTTTACTTATTTAGCAAATTGAAATTATTTTTGATGTCTTTATTAAAGCTGGATGGAAGCTTTCATTCCAAGAAATCACAGCATAACTCCAGTATTTTTTATAGGTCTTTCTAGATTTTAATGCTGATAAATGTAACTGGCTATAAATTCCATGTATCCCTACTGACTTACTTCCATTCATATAACCCATGTCTATAATCACCTTCTTGTTTTCCGCATATGATGATGTGGGCTAGCAAAAATGTTTAGGACAGAGTCAAAGACTTTTCTGATTGCTACAACTTCACATATGCCAAATTAAAGTTTGCCTGCTGCTATCTACCAAGTATGTTGATGAAATCAGACTTTGATACTTCATCCATTCATCCTAGGAAGCTAATGAGAGTAAAGCAGAGGCATTTTCCCCAAGTAAATCAGTACTTCTGTAAATTGTTTCAGCTTCTCTATTTCTCTCGATGGATAAATAAATAAATAAGCAAATAGCCATTCTAACTGTTTAGGTTTATAACTGCTCGGTTAGAACTATGCACAGCTTGGATACCATTTGCAAAGTCTGTAAGTCTAAAGTGATTGTGGTGTGGTTACAGGAAGAAAAAAAGGCTAGTATAAATCAGCATTCATATCAGTAAATTGGTCTGTGTTAGTTTTTGTAACATTTTAGGGCAAAAAAAAAAATCCCAGGTTACTATATTTTTTCAAGGGTATGTAGGCCTTATTAATTGTTGTTTTTTTCTCATTACATTTTTTTTATTCATGTTACGATATTAGTTGGCCTCCCATGGCTGCTTTCAGTAAATTAGCAGTAACTATTTGCTAACTTCTGGGTTGTTTGTTTCTGTTTCTTTCTTTTTCCTTTTTTTTTTTTTTTTTTTTTTTTTTTTTTACGTAATTAGAAATATGGTGACTCATCTTGCAAATTGCTAAGTAGACAGAGAGATTTGCAAGTCTGGATTTTATTGTTGGCTTCAACAAATGTTAATGCACTCAGCCTATACCAGAAGATACAGAACATCATGCAAGATCATATGTCTGCAGGAAGACATCCTCAGTAGATTTCCCAGTCCAACTTGGCTGAAAGAAGATAATGGAAGTTGCTGTATACCCGGTGTTTTGAATATCGTTTATCTTTTAAGTGGGAATTTGGAATCTCAAGCTTAGAAACTTGGGTGGGGGTTAAGGAAACAAGCAGGAAGGTAAGATGGCTTACTTATAACAAGGGCAGTGATACAGTTAGGAAGAGAACACACCTCTTCCTTCTCAAAACATTTCTGCCCTGCACAGTTAACGTTTCACCTGAAGTGGAAAAAGGATGGTGAGAGGAAACAAGCCCTGAGCAACACAAAAGCGTCAGCAATACGAAAGATGGGAAGGAGGGTGGTTTTATCAATATGGACTGGTAGAGAGGAGGCAGACAAGGGTCTTCTCAAGCCAGGAGAAAGACGGGGTAGATGCGGTTGTAGGTGATAGCATCCTGCCATTGGTAGAAACTTTACATATAGATGGATCGAGAACTGGCTAAACAATAGATCTCAGAGGGTTGTGATCAATGGTGCAGAGTCCAGCTAGAGACACGTGACTAGTGGTGTTCCCCAGGGGTCAATACTGGGTCTTATTCAACATCTTAATCAATGACCTGGATGGGGGGACAGAGTGTATCCTCAGCAAGTTTACTGATGATATAAAGCTGGGAGGATTGGTTGATACAGACTAGGGGTTGACCTGCTAGAAAGCATCCCCATGGAGAAGGACCTTGGAGTCCTGGTGGACATCAAGTTATCTATGGGACAGCAATGTGGCCTTGTGGCCAAGAGATGGGCCTGGGATGAGAGATTCCTGGGATGCATTAAGAACAGTGTGTCCAGCAGGTCAACGGAGGTTCACCTCTTCCTCTACACTGCCCTGGTAAGACCACATCTGGAGTATTGTGTCCAATTCTGGGCTCCCCAGTTCAAGAGGGACAGGGGTATGCTGGAAAGAGTCCAATGGAGAGCTACAAGGATGATTAAAGGACTGGAACATCTGTTATACAAGGAAGGCTGAGAGACCTGGGGCTGTTCAGTCTTGAGAAAAGAAGACTGAGGAGGGACCTTATTAATATCTATAAATGTCTGAAGGGTGGATGTCAAGCATGGACCAGTCTCTTTCCAGTGGTGCCCTGTGATATGATGAGGGGAAACGGCACCAAGCAACAACACAGGAAGTTCCACCTCAACATGAGGAAAAACTTCTTTACTATGTGGGTGATGGAGCATTGGAACAGGCTGCCCAGAGAGGTTGTGGAGTCTCCTTCCCTGGAGACTTTCAAGACCTGTCTGGACACGTTCCTGTCTGATCTGCCCTAGGTGTTCCTGCTGCAGCAGGGGGGTTGAATTCAACAATCTTCAGAGGTTCCTTCCAACATCTATGATTCTATGATTCTACTATTCTATGATTCTATGAAATGCACTCTGTTTGATTCTTGAAATTCTGTAGGTATTTAGTCTCAAAAAAATGGCCACAACTTAAATGCACAAGTAAACTTAAAAAATATAAAAAGATAAAGTATTTTTAATTCTGTATCTGAAGCTTAAAAATTATAACTATACAATATGCTGTATTTTAAGTCCACCTGGTTATTTCTGTAATGAATTATTCCACAATATCTTTGATCTTTAATTTTTGTTGTAGGAAGGGAAGGTCTTCATAGCTCTACACTAAAAGCTACAGTTAAAACTGTATTTACTCACAGTTGACGTTAAATCAGGAAGCATCTCATCCAAAGAATTTAGAGAAATAAAATAAGAAATTAAGATAAAAAAGGGTTTATGCATTCCTTGCCTCTGTCATACTACCTACAGTGCTATTAAAAATGAGCTTTAGTACTTCACAAAGTTTCTATTTCCATTCACCACAGAAAAAAAAAGGGAGCATAAACCCCAAGTTTAAGTTTCCACTCTGATTTATGAAACTTTGATATTGGTTTGGTATGGTATCTACTGATCAACTCATCTGCCTTCCATAAATTTGCAGCAACATTTCCCTTAGTTCTGCATGAATCTGTAACTTCCGCTGAAGAGCCAGCCTTGTCAGGCCAGGGCTGCCCCACACTCCAAATGTTGGTGGGATGAATGCAGTAGTAGGTGCATTCACAGCACGTTCAATGGGAAAGGAAAATCAGTGACAAGTAAAAGAGAAGTTCATCTGTTGGTTGTCACCGTGTCTCAATAATGATGAGTGATCACCCCTGGCAGATGGGTGATCAGCTTTAAAAGTACGTTCTTACAATGCAGACTAAACAATCATTAGAAAATCTGCAGTGTCTTTAGACTCTTGTCTTTCAGATATTAATTTTAAATGCCCTCACCTAATGTGAGAGAGAGAGCTGGGGTACTATCTTGCTTTTTGTAGAGGAGTTATCATAAAACTCTTTGACCTGATAGAAAATTTCCCAGTGAGATATACATCTACTTAATAGTTATAATTAGCAAACATATCAGTAGACCTTTTCTACTTCCATGTAAATGGCAGCAGGCAGCATTCAGCAGCTCTTCTGGGTTGGAGATCTTGGTTTTGTCAGAAAAGGGAATGAGGTATATACAGGAATTTTAGGTAGCAGCTAGAAATAGTGAAAGCTGGTATTTTTCCTCTCAGTGTAGAAAATAATCTCTCTGAATTTCTAGGTATTAGGAAAGTCTCTTTTTGTTGTTTTGTTTTTTCTATTTATTAATGGATAAGCCACGGCAGATTTGTCATTGGTATGTCTGGGTTCAGTCTGGCTGAGTAGGGAAACATACAACGACAAAGTCAGTTGGTGCATAAGAGGACTCAAAGTCCTGTAGATTTTTTTCTTTTTAGAAAATAGGCAAAGAAAAGAGAAAATAATAAAAATGAAAACTCCTTGGACGTTTATTATTCTCTCTTTATCAATTCATTTTTCCAGATCACCATGAATAATTCAAATAAACATCTTAGTTTATATTCCATGCTTTGTCTTTTTGCTATTTAAATGCAGCTTTTATAAGTGAGATTTAAAGCTTAAGAGTGTAAAAAAGCGTATTGGTGTAACTATGGCTGTCTGCTGAACATATTTTTAATAGACCAATCTTCATTTGGTTTGCTCCTAAAGCCTACTGAAGCTAACTTTTTATTACAAGAACTTCATGCACATAACTAGAGGACTGAACACCCACTGAAGCTGATAGAAACACTAATTAACTTCATCAAGTTCTAGCGAATAGTTACTTATGTGAAATATATGTATCTTTAATCAACTATGATTTTGATTTCTCCTTTCTTCTGAATTTTGATGTAATAAACTTGGCTTTTTGTAGGTACAGAAGCAATGTACAAAGCTGTACTGCTTCGTTTCTCTCTAAATCTAACTGGTCTTAGAACTTTTGTACATATATATTAATAATTCAGCTGGACAGTAACCATGACAATATTGATAAGATATGTAGAATAAATAGGACACACGACTGCTTACCCAGGAAGAGTCGACATTTAGTGTATTATCAGGATGTCTGGAATTCTCAGATATTAACTAGAATATATATCTTAATATTATTTCTTATATAAAAACTATTAGAGATTAATTTTTATTTGTTCTTTGTTATACATTTGCCTATCACTAGTCTCCTTCATTTAACAGTCATGACATGTATAAAAGGTTAAACTTGACAGATGTCCATTAAATTATATTCTTTTAAATGTCAAAATGTGTCTCTTTATTTAAATCTTCTGGTGGGGAAATTGTGTTGTCTTGTTCTCAGATTCTTCTTAGGCTTTGCATTTGAGCCCACTCAGAGCAGTCAGGGCTGATTTTTCACTTCCTGGGACCTCACTGCAATGCACTTCATATCTGATATGGAAATACTTGCTTAAATTGCAACCATATTATCTGATATTATTATTTGGAGTTAAATAAGAGCAATCAAATGTCCTGTCTTTTGCAAAACCTCCCCTTCATTCTAAAACACTATTATATTTGTGCCTGTTTTCTGAACCACTTTCTTCTCCTGTGTTTTATAGTGCAGAGTGTTCACTCATTTCAGCCAATACAAAGGTGCAACAGAGCTATAAAATGAGCTTTGTCAACAATTTGGGGACAGTGCAGATGACTGCTGCCGCTTGTTGTGGCATGTATTTCAGATGAGTCAGATGAGAGCTCAAGTTCTACCACACACTGGCAATTTCTGTCAGGTGGGACAGATTATTGATGACCTTTATTGCTGGATAAAACCTAAAGGAAATCAGAATATAACATTGCATTATTAACATGTCAATATAACATTGCGTGAAGGTGGCAGAGAAAGCGTTCTTTGGCACAGTCCTAGGACACCATTTAGATGTATTTTTCTGCTTCTTTCACAGCTACACTGTGTACAGAACACTTCCTTTCTCTTTATTACTATTGTTAGAACAATAGCAACAAAATCACCAGTATCTTTAAAAATCACATTGAGATGGCCAATGTTAATGTTAGTCAAAACACTGTTTCTAAATGTACATATATTTGCAGTTCTTCCTTCAGGATATATCAAGATCAAAACTGTACTGTTAAAATATCCCAAATATCAAAGCCTAAAAACTCAGTGAATGCAAATAAAAATAATCTTGACTTATAGTAAGACAGAAGGTTGTTTATATGGGAAGTTGGTAACTGGTGACTTTGTACTGTTTGGAGAGTACAGCTACCCTCATGGTTCAAGGTACCAGTGGTACCTTGTCTCATTTGCCTAGTCATGGGACCTTTTGGGAAAAACACCTACAAATCAGTCTTTAATTATCTGGAACTCCTCTGCTAACTAAGAGAAGCCTTGGTAAATACAAACAAAATTTCTCTAAGGCCCAGGGAAGTATGCAGTCACAAGCCATGAAAACATGGGCATTTAGGGGGGCTGTCTGTAAGCTGCATTTGCACCCCTCAGCCACTTCCAAGCTGCATGAATATTCTCCCTCCAACTGCCTCAACCTTCTTTAGCATCCTAGCTTGAATTGCTCTCTCTCTCTTCCCCCTGCTCCCCCCCCCCCCCAAATATGGCACTTTAGATAACAGCCACAGGATAAATTCTGTAGGGTAGCAGAGCTCCTCCTACACCTTCATGTATTTGAAATTGATTTATTTTTCAGTTTTGACAGATCCGAAGTTTTTTTTCAGACTTAGAAGGCACTGAGAAAAAAGGATTTATTTAAGTGAATATTTTTATGCTGCTTTTTCCATCCGGAGATGGAAAAGTAACCTTGACGCTAAATGTAGTCTTTGCAAATTACAAGGATATTTGCTATGCTTTCATTAAAAAAAGCGTACCCTTAGTAGACAAAAGGAGGTAACAGACCACAAAGAGGTGGAGACTGAATGGTGCCACAGTTGGTGAAAGTGGTAGTCAAGAGACGAAATCTTCTTTTTACATTAATTTCTCCATATCAGAATCTGTATAGATGTTTTATTACATGCATTCAGATTTAGTATTAATTAATTAGTTGTTCAAATGCAACTTTTTATATGGAGTGCATTTTGTAACTGATAATATAATTAAATTATTCAGATTCTTGAAATAAAAGCATATGTGCTGAACAGATGACATTTTTAGTTGGTCTCTTCATTTTATGCAACAGCAAACACCAGCAAATGCAACAACAACATTCTTCTAAGATATGGGAGGTATGGCTGCAATGATAATATTGTGCCTCAGTGACCATTCACCTACATCAGCAAATGTCAGCTGGAAGTCTAAAGGATAACAAGACAGTTTTCATACTCCCAGAAAGGCAGATGAGAAGGCTGAACTTCTTTACATGTAGCCAGAAGTGCACTACATGATCACGTGGATTCTTGACAAGTTAACCAACTGTTACAAAATTCAGTCAGAAAACAGAAAATGAATTATTCAACACAATCTGAAAGAGTTTTTTCTTCAAAGAGTGACACTCATTTCTGCTGCTTTACACAAAGAGCCTTGCTTGGGGGGCAAGGACTCTGAGGGAGTTTTGTGGTTTTTTTCTGTTTGTTTATTTTGAAGTTTTGATGGTTTTTTTTTGGTCCAGCTAGCAAACCAATTACAAAGAAAATATGGCTATGTGAATATTTTTATTTAGTTTCACCAAGATTAAAGTCCAGAAAACTGAATGGAACCCAGTTCCTCCAGACTGGGGAAATATTATTTTTGATCATGCAAAGCTGAAATATCTTGGTAGAATTTAGTGGTTAAGTTCACTGTTTCTAAAGCATTTCAGTTTTTAGATGCACGCTGATAAAAGTCAGGGAGAGGGAGAATTAGATTCCTAGTGGTATTACTGACAGGGCTCCTTCTCATGTCAGACAGTCCAGGAAGGGGGGAAATGGTGAAGAGATTCTTTCTCTACCTGAGAGGACTTCAACCTGTATTATTCTCCTTCCTGAGCAGTGCTTCCACAGTGTAGCAGAGATGACTTTGGGCACATCCTAAGTCTCTCTGGATGGAGATGCTCTACCTTGTATCAGAGCATAGTGTTTGAGCCCAGGTATTTTATGCCTTTGACAGCCATCAAGCACTATACTATCTCGTTTTCTAAATAGGCCACTCACATTGAACAGTATCAATAAAAACATTAAGTAAGTCCCATTCCTACCGTATTAGGAAATAGTGATAGTCCAACTCTGCAGTAACACCAGTTCAAAACATTTCAAGAAGCTGGAGCACAGTATGTATTTTCTCATTTCTCATCTGGATGGTCTAGCCCTTTTTTTCCTTGACTTACACACTCATATATTGAAACACCTCATTTTGTATGTATGTCAATTATTGCTTTTTCATATTTTAGAAGCATTTCTGATAAAACTACTTGGCAAATTCAAACCAAACTGGTGACATCCTCCCAAAATGTTACTGGTTAGCAACATGATTTCCTTTCCATGAAGGAAATCTAAATACATTCTGAATGATGGTAAACAAGATTTCTTGTACAAAATATATCAGCTATGTAGAAGCAGAAGGGGGATCTACAAACAATAAACAGATCTTTTCCTCCCAGTGAATTTGGTTTCAAGCAAAATTAGCAATCAGTTGTATTTCTCTTACAATAGGTGTCTCAAATACCTGCATTTTAAGCAAAATACTTCACTTTCATATTTTTTTTAAATATGATTTTATACATGCTATTCAGCAAGCTGATCTTCTTGGTAATGTGAAAAACAAAATAAAACAAAACAAAACAAAACAATAAACAAAGAGTATCAGGCTTCATTTTATTTCAATAAATAAACGGAAGTAGCAATATGTTTTCTTTCCTTCCTCCCAACATGCTTACTACAATAATTTAGAGCAGTGTATAGAAAATATCCTAATGTTTAATTTTAAAGGTAGTGAAGTTAAATTCTGTAGGTTGTGAACCTGAAAGGATTTCAAAGACACATTTTACCGGAGAAATCATAATCCAAAAATACTTCATACAACTAATCACCCTATATAAGAGAAAAACAGGGAAAACCATGTAAGAAACAAGGAGTCAGTCTACTAATTTTAGTACAATGTTTGTCAAAAAAGGAAATTTAGTAACCAAGCAGTGTCAGGCAGTGCCTGACAGTTTACAAACCTTTGGTTTATGATCTAAGTTTCTGAAGAAAAAATTGTTAAATAGAATATAAGTACAAATTTATAATCAACTAAACTGGAACAAATGTTCTTCTAAAATCAGCAGTAGAATCTCTAAGTTTTAGAAACAGAAGAACTCTTATCAAGGATCTGTTGTTGCAGAAGAAACAAAATTGCAACTATCTCTTGTTGTTTGCTTTTTTTACTGTAAAATCACTGTTTCATTGACAATACACCTTGCTCTTGCAAGTTCAAGTCAACACCAGAATTCATTGTCATTAATGGAAAGAGATATGGATTTTAAGATTTTTGTCTTCTGAAAATTCACTGAGCTCACATGCTTGCCCTGCCGTTCATTTAAGATCCAGTCAGGGCATATTCCTGGACTGGAAACTATTTCTGTAACTATAGGTTATATTTAAACCTCTTTCTTTTTTCCTTAGCAAACGTATCTGGTGAACAGACAAACATATTGATATAATGATCAGCTGCTTAATATAGGCTTAAGCAGTCCAAACACTTTCCAGTAGCAAAAAAACATATCCCCAAGACAGATTCTATAGATGGAAACAGTGTTTCCTTTTCAGGTACTTCACTGCTATTTTGGATGCTCTTTCATAGAACTGAGGATTTGCCATGAAGAGAGGCAAAACTAAAGACCTAAACCTACTCACAGACGTTCTACTTGACATCAGCTTTCCCCTGAACACATTTAAACTGTATAAATTTCAATGACTTTCTGAATTTTGCATCTAGGACCGTAGCAACTAGATAGGGAGAACCTGATGGTACAATTCTATGGGAGCTCAGGATCTAAAATGCAATCTGACAAGACAGTTGGTTTATGTGTGATAGTTCCTAAACCTTGATGAATGCTGGGAGAGCCCCTTGGACCGAGCCCACTTTTTCTGTGGGAACACAGAGCCTCTTTTCTCCCTACAAGAACAATACAGCGGAAATTCTGCTAGCAGCTTGCCATGGAAATTCCATTTCCCCATGCAGGATTTTCCTGCACAGAACTAATCTGGATAGTTAATGGTCTCTTCACTGAGCTTTAGCATAGATTCAAAAGCGTATGACTCTCGTGGGTGGCATAGCAGGCTACTGAAGGATATGAAATATTTCCTCAATTGAGGCATTTACCAAACCCTCTGTAGGACTACCCTGAATCCATGAAGGCCAAGTCTTCTGAAAATTTTCATTCCAAGTTATATAGATATTTTTTAAAAGGAGTAATGGGATTCCATTCCTCATCTACATTAATTTTCCATCCAACAGAGTAAGTATGGCCATCTTGTACTTCAGTGAAAACCAGCTCTGTAAGCAGAGTGTGACTGAACAAGAATAAGCATAATGGAAAGTTTCATTTCCAAAATATAGTAAAGTTGCAGGAGTGGTGAAGGAAGTGAACATTCCTTGTACTTATGGCACACTCATTTATGCTTTTATGATATGAATTTATGTTTTCCTTTTATGCTCGTATTTGTATAAATAAAATATACCATGGCATTTAAAACTGGATTAAAACGTTTCTCTTGTTTTGGCTATTGAGACTTATATAGAATAAATCACATTTTAATGTTGCTGTTGTAAATGTTTATGATGGATAATACTATGTATGGGCCTAGTCCAACTCCCACTAAACTCTGTAGAAAGACTCCTTTGATGTTGATTGGAGCTGAATCAGGCAATTGATATGTCTTGCTTTTTATAGTGTACAAAAGTGTTAATGCTTTGTGAATTAGCAAATATATTATTACCACCAGAATTTCTTTCCAGTAGACACATTACCTAAAAAAAAGTAGTTCCAAGGACAGTGGAATTGATGAAGCCTATGATTTGTAGCTGAGGGTGAATTTCCATGTGGATTTTCTTATGCTGAGCAATGTTTGCACTCACCCTTTCCTGCCAGGAGAGCAATGTCTGTGTCCCACTCACCTCCCTGGCCACTTATTTTCATGAGATTTGTAAAATACAGATGAATCTTCTAGCTCTCTGTTAATTTGGATAAAAGTAGCCAACAGGTTTCCTAGGGCCTGGCAGGTGACACAAAAACTAAAATATGTTGTAGATACAAGCCACATTCCTGGGGAAACTGAACTAAAAGTAAAGGAATGCACACACTGGACTTTGTATCATCAGACATTGATGATATGCTCAAGGAACAGTTAATAAGAAACCACAAATGTAGATTCTAAAGGAGCAAGAAGGAATCTGAGTTTTAATATGCAACACAGAAAGCTTGGTTATCCCCTGTAAGCACAGCTAGGCAGTACATACCTTTATGATTTCCCAGGAGACTCATCTTGTTCCAGTGAGACCCTGATGCCTCCTGCAACTCCCCAGCATATACGTGGTATTTGAAATATTTATGGTACTGCTACATGCCTTTGGTAGCAGGTGACTCCCCCAAGAATTAAGACTTGCTTTGTAAGCCAGGGCAGAAGGGGAACAGACCTTGGCTTGTTTCTTCTCTCCACACTTTGGTAAGCAAAATAGGGAATGATCTGATTTAATTCCTGGGGAATGTGCTCCTAAGAAAAGGGAAAAGTCCTTAAATGAGTCAGTGGAGCAAAAGGAAGAATTCACAGTGTCAGACCTTGTGGTCTTTTTGAATTCTTCTTCATTCTTTCCATCCTCCAAGTCTGCATTTCCAAAAAGATTGCTGCAGAAGTAATAGTAAGCATTCTGGGTCAAACCGGCCACTGGAATTGACTTTGCTTCAGTTATTCTGGGAGGACTTCAGTCCTTACTGTTTGTTTGTGGGTTTTTTTTAATGAATCAAATTAACAATTAGTAATTAAGAAATGTAAAAGCCTTAAATCCTGCATATTTTCCCATCAGGAAGCAGAGTAAACAATTTTGAAATCAATGTATTTTAGCTGGAATCAGTACTAGTATTCAAAGTTAACATTGCATAGTTCTTTTCATTGCAATTGACTATTGCTTTGCTAATGTCAACAATATGAAAAAAAAATGTCTACATTTAACTTCTATCACAAGCAGATTTTATATTCTAACTAAAATTCAAAAGAAAAACAATGAGTGGAAGGTAAATAAGTATTTACGTAAATATTTAGTCATCTTCTCAAGTATCAATGTTTTGTAAATCTCTACCTTCTCCATTGAGATTATTTTGAAAGACAGAAAGAAGAGTCCTAGAATAAGACAGATAAATGTACCCATCTGAGGAACATCCAGGCAGAACTGGACAAATTGTAAACCTTTAAGGTTTTCATTTGTATATCCTCTGTAGAGTTTGTTGAAGTTTAACTGATAAAAGTCTCAAAACTTCTCATTTGTCCTTTCTAAGCTCTTCAAGTGACTGGTGTGAATTTTGTGCACATGATATGTTGTGTAACCAGTGTTTGACTAATTGTGGGCCTAGTGGATGCAAACTGGAGCATAGGAGGTTCCATGTGAATATCAGGAAGGACTTCTTTCCTGTGAGAGTGGCAGAGCCCTGGAACAGGCTGCCCAGAGAGGCTTCACTGGAGACATTCAAAACCCGCCTGGAGACGTTCCTGTCTGATGTGCTCTGGGTGACCCTGCTCTGGCAGAGGGGTTGGACTAGATGATCTTTTGAGGTCCCTTCCAACCCCTAGGATTCTGTGATTCTGTAATTTATGCCATGTTCCTCTCCAGTATTTAGGGCTTGAGATAGATGGTGGATGAAGCAAAAGAGCCAGAAGAAAAAAATGTTCAGTTTTACTTCTCTTTACCAAGGAGAGACCTGCAAAATATTTACTTTGCCAGGACCTTTTTTGCACTGTAGAACAAGATTTTTATAATCCATATGTTCAAGTAGGTCAAATAAAAGTTATTTCAATAATGACGTTATCATTTTCCCACGTCAGTATTCTTTTAAGACAATTTTTATTTGCATTCAAGTGCATCTGATATTGTTTGATAAATTAGTTGCTTTCTAAAGGATGTTAGAACTCATGTTGCTCTTGGGAAGAATCTTTCTGTATCCTGTTGGCTGCTCAAGAAGATAACTTTTCAAAACCTTAAGTACTTCTGCATTTTTCTTGCAAATATTTTGATGGACATAAAATACAACACCTATGAATTCATCTGTTACATATGGTGCTTTACTGTTCATCTATTAATGTATCACCTTATGAAATCAGTGTTGTATTTTTGTGACTGTGTACTCATCCTACTGCAGAATTTCTCTCAAATTATTTTGTTGCATGTTATTTCCACAAGATGAACGTCTAAACAGTTTGAAATCAATACTGAATGCTCTGTCATGTAGGTGGTATCCAAAAATCTCCTCCCGATTTAGCTCGATGTTTTGCAGCACCTGTTTCACAAGTTCTCAGCACCTGTTCTCCTTATGAGAGCGTTAACATTTGCTTCAGAAGGAGTAACATCCGGTCCTGTATTTTTTGATGGTTCCACACGACATCAACAGCTACACCTACTAGAAAAAATAAACAGTGTTTACTTCCTTCATCAGAATAGATGAGCAGGACATACTGGCCCATAGATCTTTCTTGTCTCGATGCTGTGCACATTTCTATTAGACTTAAAATTCTACTACTCTGGTTGAAGTAAGGAGGATGCAATACTTATACTTTCCTCTGTGGTTTTGGTGAAAACAAAGGCCTCCTTTTGAGGCCCTTGACAAAGGGTTTGCAAAGCATGGCTTGCCTCGATGCAATATGCAATCCTCAGCAATTTATTTTTTTGTACTATGGCTTGCAGTGACTTGGGAAAAAGCAAGGGATGGACAGGAACTTAGTACACAGTCTGCCTCTGCCACTGTGGAGGTTCCTGCAGCTCTAGCCTGCACTGTGGAGTGCTTCATTTGCTATTGCTTGGTCAGGTTGTGAAAGATCTATTCTTAGCCACTGACAGTACACTGAGCTGCAGCATTTGACGCTTAGCAATAAACCCTGTTAATGGAGAACTGCGAATCTTATCAGGGCACAGGCCTGTACACATGAATATTTGTGCTCAGCTATTGTGACCAGTTATGTGATCAGAAGAGTGTATTTCCAAATTATCAACTGAACATCTACCTTCTCCATATGAAATGCTTGCAGTGCACTGACAGTTCCAATTGAAGACTTGTGGGTTTTTATTACAATATTTCATAATAATTGTATATTATGCCCCTAGGTAAGTCCTGATTTGTGAGATCTTTGAAGTTTACGTTTTGAGACTCCTATTTGAATCTTAGCAGAGCAGAATATATTTTTAGCATAAATGAGAAAGAGGGAAATGTAAACTTTGCTGGTACCTGTTGGATCATCATTGAACAGACTGTCAGTCATTGCTGTTTAAAAGCAAAACTGCTCTGACAATTACCAGTGATCCTTCAATTCTTCCTTCCAATGTAGAATTTTTATTAAATACTTTAAAGCACTTTTTACAAGAGGTCAGGATAATAATATATTGATTAATCAAGCAACTGAGGAAGTGTAAAAAGCCCAATGATTTTCTCAGCGTTACCATGTAGGTAACACAGGTTGTCTATCCTTCCACTGTGGGGCAAGAAGGGACAAAGAGGAAGCAGGAACCTGTGATCTTGCTTTACAGCCCAGTACAATGTTAAAAGCTGAACAATGTGTACAGCTTTAAAGGCTCGTCTAGATGATCTTTAAAAGTCGCTTCCAACCCAAAGCATTCTGTGATTCTGTGTTTCTGTGTCCTTAACCTATGAAGGAAAGAAGCAGCATGTGGACTACCTCTTTCTTCCCCTTCCATCTCAGGTTACTAACCTTGAAAAATAGATCTATATTTGCATATTAAAAGCATAGCCTAGTCCTTCTCAAAAGGTCTGAACTGGAAATAATTTGCTGAAGCTAATACTATCTTTTCAGGTAAAATGAATTTACTTTTTTTTTTGCCCCCTTTCATATCTGAAAAAAAAACAACCAAATTTTAAATGTTGAACGTGAAACCGTTATTTAAAGTTAAAATTACTGTATGCTTGAACTTGTAGTAAATTTTTCCACTACTATGCATCTTAATTTGGCACAAATTCTCTCTATTCAATATATCAAAATTTGTACTAGGTTCTCATTGTCATAGCAGTTGAACCTTAGCTCTCATTTTGAAAAAAAAACCCGAGGAGTGCAAATCCAACTGTTTTCAAGTCCTTGCCAGGCAAAGCTAGATAGAAATTTTATCAGAGTAGGAAATTCAGAATTTTCCTCTCTGAGTCAATTTTGTTTTCAAAGCAGCTTCCCAGAAGCCAGACAGAAATGGGAAACAAAGCTAAAATTGGGACAAGGTCAACTGGATATGGAAGTGATTGCAATAAACCTCAAATAGTTATTTTATTTTTGTTTCACAGAATTTTTATTAAGAACCTAACTGAGATACTTATACAGGAATCAGAAAGAACAACTTTTTAATGACTGCCTAGTAGGAACATTTTATTCATAACTGGTGTTTGCTTCATACTTGATGCTGACAGATACTATTACTGCATATATATGTATGTATGTATGTATATATATGTATATATATCAAAGACTGACAAGTCTCCCTCTTCCAAGGGTATAATATATTAGAAAGTAAGATACTTGGAGAAATGTTTTAAGCATATTTCATAGTTATTAATTGCTTGGAAATATAGGTATATATTATATTCACATATAAACACAGAAAAACACATGTATTTTATCAGAATAATGCACAATTATTTTCAATTGTAAGGGCTTTACAACCAATATAAGTAGGAGAAAGATCAGGTCTTATTTAAATACGATACAAATACAGACAGAGCACATTTCCCAAGCAGAAGTGCATGCTTTCAAACCAATTGATAGAGCTAATTAATCTTAATAAAAAAGGAAGACACTCTTTTCAGTTTAGACACTCCTCTTCTTAAGTAAAGTTACTGTATTATAGATGGAGCAAATACTTGCATACCCGTGGTCTCCTCCTGTGGGAGTTTTCTTCCCCCCCAAAAAAAAAACAACAAACCACCAACTACTCAGAAGCATTAGGTATCAGATAACGTAAGTCACAGAGGTACTCAACTTAGAACTTCCTCTGTGGCTAAGAATAGAAATCAGCGGTTTCTCTCAGAAGGTGTCTGCAAATCAGAATTCATCTTCTGTCCAATCTGAAATATCTTAAATTAATTTGGTCTCCTTCAGGGTATGTTACTTTAAAATGAGAAATGTGGAAGAGCCCGACTTGTTCTTTATTTAGGAATTTTAGATCTGGGAAGATTTAATTTAGGTAATTGATAGATTTTGCTGCCGGTGTGAATATGCAAAGAATATTCTGTCATTCTAACTTTCTTTTTTGTGATGATTTTATAGTTAATTTTTTATGGGTACAACATGCAGATAGTGTTCTCTTTTATGTGCATGTAGGTAAATATTAAGCAAATATATAAAATACATGAACAGGACATTGGGAAGGTGGGTATGCTCTGTATACCTGTATTGAAGGCTGCTGTTCATTCTTCTGAAAGATGACACTTGTGAACTCATGTGACATGGAAAATACAGAGGTTTTAAATAGTAATACAGCTAAAATGCAAAACTTGGCCAAGGGAAGCTATATCCTTTCCAAACTGTTTTTAATAGTCGCAAACTATCAAATCCTTTAACAACAGAATTAAGTCTAACTGACAGCTGAAGAAAAGTGCACCTGATATTTAGAGATATACATGTATCATTTTCAGTGCCCTAAGAAGGCAGGCTCAATCTAAACTTCAGCCTGGATTCAGAATGTCATGGTACAAAAGAAAATGTAATTTCTTTCTATCTTGGCCATTATCACACTGGCTAAGCCAGGAGCTGGCTCTAAGTCTTTCTTAAAAATGGGAGCAAAGAAGCAGTTCAATAGAATCCTAATGGCAAAAATGCCACAACAGTCTTAATACTTTATGAATAATACAAATGACCCTGAAAAGATGGGCCATATAGACTATCTCAGTGAGACTACTCTTATTCTTAAAATTGTGAACCTGTTACATTTGTTAACAACTTATGGTTCTAATTGCATAAAATCCCAGTAATGTGCAAAGGTGGGGAAGAAGAGATGGGCTATTTTTTCCATTTTACAAAAGGTAAACTTATGTGCAAGAAAATGGAGAGTCCTGCCCAAGCCTGGGCAGGGAACCTTTGGCCAAGCCCTGAAATCTTACATTCCATCTGAGTACTTTAACCTTGCCGTTGTAATCTGTTTTTCACTGAAAAAGCTATTTCATTACTAATTCGATGTAAAGACAGCTGACTGAGAGATAATCTTCAAGTAATTTGAGAAGAGAGAATTTTTCTGCTGTCCACCTTAAAATACCACGGGTAAATTGAACAATTAGAGCTCGTTACAAAGGTAAGCTAAAAGCTAAACATAATAAGACACCGTTTTCAGCATTTCAAAAGAACTAAATATACACATCAGCAGCTTCAAAATCCTTTTGAACAAGTGCACTCAGAAACAACTAACTAGCAAACAAAGCTATTATGAAGATGACAGTGTGGTCAGTGAACTTTTGGCATGTTTGAGTGCACCCTCAGCAAGTTTGCTGACGACATCAAGCTGTGTGGTGCAACCGACATGCCGGACAGAAGGGATGTCATCCAGAGGGACCTTGACAGGCTGGAGAGGTGGGCCCATGCCAACCTCATGAAGTTCCACACCACCAAGTGCAAGGTCCTGCACCTGGGTGGGGCCAATCCCAAGCACAAATACAGGTTGGGTGGAGAATGGATTGAGAGCAGCCCTGAGAAGAAGGATTTGGGGGTGGTAGTAGATGAGAAGCTCAACATGGGCCAGCAATGTGTGTTTGCAGCCCAGAAAGCCAGCTGTGTCCTGGGCTGCATCAAAAGAAATGTGGCCAGCAGGTTGAGGGAGGTGACTCTCCCCCTGTACTCCACTCTCATGAGACTGCACCTGGAGTACTGTGTCTAGTTCTAGAGGCCCCAACACAAGAAGGACATGGAGCTCCTAGAAAGAGTCTAGAGGAGGGCCACGAAAATGATCAGGAGGGCTGGAGCACATCTCCTATGAAGACAGGCTGAGAGAGTTGGGGTTGTTCAGCCTCAAGAAGAGAGGGCTCTGGGGAGACCTTATTGCTCTACTTCAGTGATATCACTACTTGTCACTACTGCAGTAATTGAAGGGGGCCTGCAGAAAAACTGGAGATGGACTTTTTACAAGGGAATGTAGTGATAGGTCGAGGGGAATGTTTTTAAGCTGAAAGAGTGAAGATTTAGATTAGGTATTAGGAAAAAATTATTTAATGTGAAGGTGGTTGTCCAGGCAGGCTGTGGATGCCTCATTCCTGGAAGCGTTAAAGACCAAGTTCAATGGGGCCCCCATGCAGGGGGATTTGAACTAGGTGATCTTTAAGGTCCTTTCTAACCCAAACCATTCTATGGTTCTATGTCAACTGTTTAAAATGGAGGCCTCTAGAACTATTCCTTACATTTGAGTAAGTAGAAAAGAGGCAAATTCAGCCACAGATTCTGTGGATAGGTTATGATGCTTTGTTACTTTTTACAAGGTTTGACACATGAGAATCTCTTAAAAAATGTAAGTATATTCCTTATGCATTGTTGAAAGGATTTGATTTTCATTAAGTTTTAAATGATCGAGGTTAATAACATGATCAGAATCTCAGAGACCAATGAGACAATTTTGGTACATGACTTTATATTTAGGTGAGCTTTTATTCTTTTCAAGCAATGCATAAACTGCTTAAATGACATCCCATATTATCAGGTAGATATTCTATATCCTATCATATATCATAATTTCTAGGTAATTAACCTGATTCTATGGGATAGATAGATTATCCTAGTCTAATAGCATGGGTCAAGTATTGCATGAAGACAAATGTCCTTTGGAAAAAAGGTCTTTTTTTAAAAGTTATTGATTTAATGTAACTATGCACAAGAAGATTTATAAAAGAAAAATTTCTTCAGCCTCAGTAATAACAAAAGGTATAAGAAATAGGGAACTAATCAGGTCTTATTATCTTTGGGGAGTGTCAGAGTGGAATCAGTGAAGTTTCAGTGAACATACTGTTGGGCTGTTTTCCTTCTCATATCTTTCAGAAGGGCTATTTTATACCTTCAATAAGAAACATTCACAGTTACAGTAGGACTGTTAAAATACCAGATGAGGGTATCAATTATTAAGAAGGATAAAGCATGAAGGTGGATCGTTTCCTCTAATATGATTAAAATTGCTGCGCTCACAAAATCTTTCATAAATTCCACTAACAAAGTTAGGTTTTGAGTCATGAAAGTCATTAAGCCTATGCTTAAAGTTAACTTTCCTGAACAGGAGGCCTTTAAGGATTAACATGGGTGTCTGGATATAGGATACAGGATATACTGAAGGATGCTAGTCTCCCAAATAAAACAGGGCAGAAGCTATGAACTGGTCTCTAACAGTCTTGTTTGATTTGCCAGAACCACTAGAAGAGTTACAATAGCAAAGGCAAAGCAAGAGCTGCAGCTATGCCTTGTTTCAGCTCATGGCAAGTACAATCTTGCCTTTTTGTTTTTCTCTTTAACAGTCTGAATCTGCATACAATTGAGAATAGTGTTGCATGTACTATCTGGATATATTCATAGTTGTAATCAATTTTGATATAAATTTGAATTGTTTCAGCTCTTCTGTTTTATTGTATCTTTCTTTGTAATTGCCTACTTTGGAGTTAAACACTCAATTTGATTTCTGAGTATCTTATTTAGGCATTGCATGGATTTCTAAAACAGGAAAAACACCGTGTGTACTAACATAATTTCTAGAAGAGATGTATTCAGCATATTGTTTCCTTAAGAATCACAGATTAGTTCTGGTTGGAAAAGACCTTTAAGATCTTGGAGTTCAACCATAATCTGCCTCCACTGACCATTAACCTACTCTACCAAGTCCAGTGCTTAAACCATGTTCTGAAGCACCACATCTGCATGTCTTTTAAACACCCCCAGGGATGGTGGTTCAACTATTCCAGTGTTCAACTACCCTTACAGTGAAGAAGTTTCTTCTAATATCTAACCTCTCCTGGTGCAACTTGAGCCCATTCCTAGCAGAATGCATCTGTTGCACAAGTTTCAGTGTTATTACTGCAATATAAGCCCTTGTTGACTTTTTTTAGGTTGTGGTTTGTTGTTTTTTTCCACACTCAATTTCCTTCTTCTAAATTTAGATAGCCTTTTTTCATGATTCTCATGAAACCTTCATAGATTAAAGATAGGTTAATATGAAATATATTTTTAAAAAATTATATAAAATGTGACACGCTGATACAAAATGTAAACTACGTGCAACATTCTTCAGATCCCAATAGTTAAAAATAGAAAGGCAGCAGTAAATGAGAGGAAAAAGAGGAGGAAAAGGAATTAAGATTAGAGAGCAAATCAAAACCGATAAAATAGATTTAAAAGGACAATGCTTTTTCTCACTGGTATCTATGGATCTAAGCTAAAATAAGCTCAGCAATCACGTTGCCAGAGATAAACATTTAATTAACTTTAAGAAATATAATTATTTTTTTTCCTTGAGGTTTATCATCAACAGATAACACTGCCCTCTCCAAATTACCCACAAAGGGCATGTATTCAATGGTTTTAAAAATTCACTTATGAGTCACAAATAATTTGGACAAGTAGCTTTATTAGATATTTAAACTATGAGCTAGTTTGCTTAGTTGAATAAGCATGATAAATCACACATTATTCATGTTACCTGATTGGATGAGCATGCAAGCAGTTTTTAATAAAATAATGAATGGTCTAAAAAGCATAATTCTAAGAGCTGAAGCCTGGATTTTTAGTATCAGTGAATTTCAATTGTGAAATATTAGCAGAAAATATGTGCTGGGACATCCATTTATTTATTTATTTATTTAAACATGTGTGAGGGAATACTAGTAGAGTTTTTGCAACAATATCCTGCCAAGCTTTCAGTAATGCATAATGCATCTGTTTGCAACACTGTAGTAGGCATAAGCTCAAAGTCATTTATGAAGAAAAACAACAATGATGAAACCAAAAAGAAAACGGAACACACACAGAAAATAAGAACACCTTAATGGATTTGTATGATACTTTGAAAAAACAGAAAGCAAACAAAATTGTTCAGATTGATACGTTATGTTTCTAAATCTGGAAATAAATTAAGGATAGAATAATTCAGCAAAAGCAAAATGCTTCTAGAGCCGTTGAATCACCAACAATCTGAACTATGTAATTAATGTAAAATATGTATGCATTTCTGTGGAATGTAAGAAGTGAAATGAATGAAAAATTGGAAGAAAATACGTGAAAATATGTGAAAATATGAAAAGGGGAAGTTTTTGTTTGTTTGGCTTTTTTGTTGTTTTGCTTTTTGGGTCTTTTCTCCCATGAAAAATTGTAATTTAAAGAAGTTATATATTTTATCATTGTTCTTTTATATAAACAATGTATTTTTCTTTTACTGTAAAACTGTGAAAGAGTGGAGAGAAATGCACAAAGCCTAGGAGACCTACAGAATTCTCCTAAGCATCATTCAGGGCACCTAAATTTGACACCAGCTTTGACCCTCCACTACAGCTGTTTCATGGCTGGCTTAAGTTGATCTATAGCTGCTGCTCTGGAAAACAGCAGTCCTGCCTTTTCTCCCCCCATCCCATCCACAACTGCTTATCCTGCCCTTTCCCTTGCATGAGTTATAGTGACTTGTGCAGTCATGGGGAGACAGGTTAAGCCACTGACACTTAAAACTAGTATTGTTTTTTCAGGGTTAACTTTAAATTGAATTACCTTGGTAACAGAAAAGAAGTAGCAGAAATGTGGTGAAAGCTGGACCATACATCTCAGCATCAGACTGTTTTCAGATGAGCTTAAATTCATCATGAAGCTTAAAAAAGGTGATATGGATTGACAGCCTTTGGTTTCCTCACTTTAACAGAAAATGCTGACAATGTGAAATTTCTCAGCCATCTGACTTGGGCTTTTACTCACTTTTCTTGCCTAACAATGTTTAATGTCAAGAAGTATATAGAATGGTTTTGAATTGAAGTCTCTGCTACATCTGTTGAACATAAGTTGCAGAGTCATATTTACCTCTTACTTCCTTTCCTATAGTCCCTGTTTTCAATCACTCACTTTACTACTGTGCTGCATTAAAATAATTGATAGATATTACGGTTAAGAGTTATATCACTATATATAATTTTTCCTAATTACATCAGAAATCATAGTTCAACACTCAATAGAAAAAAAGATTCTACTTATGCTCCCAACAAAACTTAAAACCTCCTCATACTCAGGCTCAGATGTAACTCTCCATCCTGACCCAGAATGTTTTTCCTAGATAAGAAGCAACATAATTCTCTTCAGCATCACACAGGCCTGTGATACCACTCAAGTCATCTCTGGAGATGTTCAGTAGCTGTGCTCAAATCCTGCATATTTTTGCATTACAGTGTCTCTATAATATGTCATTTATTTCTACCTTGTGAGATACCTGCTACCTCTCAAAACTAGTTCTTTTCTTCCACTCCAAGCTTGACAAAAAGAATCAGATCCATTCAAAATTCTGCTGCAAAGACTGATTTCCTTATCCTGGTCTTTGACAGACTTACTCCCTCCTGTGCATTAACATATGGGCTCCCTGTTCTTCAACCCCTACAGCGCAGTTCTGCTCTTCCCACTCAGACTTCCTCCCACATTGTTTCTCTCACTCATCTCTTCAGATCAGGTTTAAGATCTTGCCTCCGTTTCCTGCCGCATTAAGATCTTAGCATCTATCATCCACCCGTTAACATTTTGGAATATGCTTTTTTCCACAGAATCTGCTTCTCACACAGTTTTTCTTGTGAACCTATGCAAAGTGACCATGTCATCTGCCTGCAAACACTTCCTTAACATTCTCCTGTGCAAAGTTTCCTGCAAATCCCTTGAGAGCAGCAAGACTGTCTCAGCTTCTGTCCGTCCATCACATTGATCAAACCAGCTTTATTATTTCTTGACACTTCCCTGTTTGTAACCCCTGTACTGCAAAGGACTTGCTGCATATACCCTTACATTTAAAGGCTTTCAGGAATGGGCTATTTTTTTTCCTTTTCTGTTTTTACATGATACTTGATACATGATAGTACTTGCTATAGTGAAATCTTAGCCTATGAGAGAGTTCGTGGGTTCTCTGGTAAGAGGGGTAAAATAATAGAATAATAATTAGTAATTTATGAGTATAAAAATAATATACCACAACTAAACTACAATTATTTTCTTATTGTTTTAGTGTTAAATTTGGGACCAGACAAATTTTAGTGCTTTTTCTAATGAAAAATCTCTTTTTCTATTTAAAACTCTTTATCCTTCTAATAAAAAAATATTACAACAATACTAAAATGTTGGTAGAAGTTTTGTAGTTGAATGTTGTGAACACTGGAGAAGGCACTTTGGGATAAAAATCACTGGATAGCACATAAAGACGTTTTCCTCCACTTTGCTTGGTACAGCCCTTAGTCACAGAAAATGGCCATGAATGGCTATGGAAGTTGCTGCTAGTATTATTACGGTACAAACTTTAATAACTTTCTAGATTTATACAAAGGAGAGACTGAGTTATATCACTACCTAAGAACAAAAATGTAATTAACTGCAATTTTTAAGTGGATGTGTGAGTGGAGAAGAAACACTATTTTTCCAGATTGGGTTAATTTTTCCTTACTACAGCCTACCCTGGACACGCTTCAGTTTCATCAAATTGTGTAACCCTGTGTTTGTGTACATCCATCAGGCTTATTCTTTGTGTAGAAGACCCCTTGCTCCACCACTTCTTTCTAGGAGAAGCAAAACACAGGAGCAGCAGTCTAATAGGATGTTCCTTCATCAGTGACACAATCAGAAAGACCTGCTGCGTGACCTGAACATTTGGGCAAAGTCTTGCCACATGAATAAAATAAACTATAAAATAATTTGTGTTTATTCTTCTGCATCTCTTCTGCTTCCCTAGTTCAAATAAGAAATGCTGATGGCTCCTCAGAGAAAGCAAAGGTGAGGACTGGGAAAGATGTAGGCATCCCATATCTTCATTAACCTAGTATTTGCAGATCGAAAAGATGTTTGGTCTAGAGAGCAGATGAGCTGGATCCATTACCACACGTTTATTAGTCATAGGGTTAGACATGATTATGCCTTCTGGCATAAAAATCTTGTAATCAATGAGAATGGCCCTCATTGAGGGTAGTCTGCCTTTTTCAGAGCCACCTGCTTTTTTTAGTGTCTTAGATGCTAGGGAAGAGATGTACCACTTCAGGGGATCTACTCAGAGCTCTCTCAGGGCTCCAGTCCCTTCATGCTGGGCAGCCAGTTGTGGCCTATGACACCAAACTTAGTGATGAATCACTCAACATTTAAGACTTTATGTTATGAAGGGAAGCATGGAGGAATGATCTAACAGATCATAGAATGGTTTGAGTTGAAAGAGACCTAGAAGATCATCTGGTTCCAATCCCCCTGCAAGGGCAGGGACACCTTCCACTAGACCAGGTTGCACAAAGCCCTGTCCAACCTGTCCTTGAACACCTCCAGGGACAGGGCATGTATTTGATGTATTTGTGCCTGCAGAAGCTGATGGGCATGTTGATAATCTCTGCCAGGACTTTTGAGCTGCTGGATAATATGCTTGCCAGCCATGGAGCTCGGATTTACACATAGTATATTTGTCATTGGGGTTGGTATTCATCAAATGTAACCTTGGTATCTTGTATTACCAACTGTCTTGATGAGAGTTTTTTTAATTTTTTCCAGGAATAACTCTGGAATTAACTTTAAAGCACTCAACATTCAACCCTTCTCTCCTGCTTTGCCTTTGCTCAACCGCCAGCTCTTTTTTTTGAGTGTGGTTGGTGACCATTCTAAAGAAATGCACTATCATTAGAAGTCCCCTTACTGGTGACATCCACACTGTTATAGTTTGGAGGCAATGGATTTTTTTTACCTTTCAAAATACCAGAAAAGTTTTGTCTTCATAGAAGATCTCATACTGCTACAATGTGACGTCTGCAACTTAGGGGGGGTGGCCTCTAAGAGTCTTTGGCATATGGGTTTTATGTATTAAGGTCTGTAAAGGAGATACCACTTGCAAAGATTTACAGTGTGCCAGGACTGTGTACCAGATGGTAAAAGCCATATGAGTTGAGGAGCCCTTAGAGATCTTTTTTTTAGTTTGTTTTTGTTTATCATAGAGAATACGCTTCTGGGTTCATAAAGTTTCAACATGTTCTGCCTACTGCGTCATGGAGAAAAATATTAACTCTATCCTGAATCCAGGCCACCGGGAGTTATAAAAATAGTATTTAAAAAAAGGAGGTAGACAGGCCATTTCCTGGGACAGAAAAATTAGTTGTTTTAAAATACATTCTTGCTATTTTGATGCTAGAATGAATAGGTTGTTATGGCTGTTATTCGCTGAAATATTTTTTTCAGAAGATAAAGCACAGTTCTTTGAAACAAGTATATTTAAACACTGCTTATCCTGCTCGCCTGGAAAGGCAATATTTGTTCTTGCTATAACAAATTACTCACATTTGGGTTTGAGCATATGTTCAAATAGTATCACAGAGGGGCTTTCCCTGTCACAAACACAAATAATTGATGTAATTTAAAAGCCATTTTGATTTGCCATCACAGGCCAGGCAAGCCAATGTAAATCATAGGACATGGTGGACTAGCAAGATTCCTAAGCACACCCCGCACAGGAGCAAGGCACAGAGCCTAAGATCTGTAACAGGGTGAAAGACACACAACTTTCAGTTCAAAGATCTACTGCAATAAAAAGAACACACTATCAAGTTATTTAACTGGACTGTTCATCTTCCTTGAAGCCTGCCAGCTACCATGCTTGTGAAAATACACAGAGACCCACCATTTCTTCTCAGGGAAGAAGACACGGGATGCTCAGGAGTCCCGCGTAGCCCCAGGGCTGAAGGGCCTCTGCAGGCAGCCAGGCCTTCGAGGGTCCAGTCCCGCCTCAAACGGCTGGCAGGCCCGAAGTAGGATTAGCTCGAGTTTGTACGCGGCTCCCACCTCCTGCAGACTGGGAGCGCTTCCCGCTCACGGCAGACTGGGAGCTCCTCCCGCTCGGCCGCGGTACCAGG
>NW_009954497.1:1060941-1070517 GCF_000747805.2 Chaetura pelagica
CGCGGCCCCGCGCCGAACCGGGGCTCCCACCGCGCGCCCCGGCGTTATCAGCGGCTTGTTTGGCTGGGCTGGGAGGCTGAGAGCCGCGGGCCGAGGCCTCTGCCAAGGGCAGGATTTTTCCGCCAGCTCTGTTAGTTTATTTCTAGTCCTTCCGTGGCTGCGTCTGTGGGCGCGCGGGGCAGGCCCTGCTTTTAGAGTTCGTGTCCTCTGGGGTCCCTTGGGGAGCGGCAAAGGGGATCAGGGCTGGCTCCTAACTACACCCAGATTGCCACAGTTTTATGTGAAAATGAAGTAATGTTAGGTTCAGCGTGGGTACCTATGTTAAAACCCCCACTTTATACCTTGAATCTGAGTCACTTCAGCTGTGCTACAGCTACCATTGACATACAGACTGTGGACGCGATCCAGGAAAACAAGATATTTTGAGACCAGTGAAGGGCACCTCAAGTTTGTGTTGCTTACTGGTAAAATTATTCACTTTTATTGAAACCTGCAATTCCTGGCTGAACCACACAGTCATAAATAGGGGTAAAACGTGGTTTGCTCGAGTATTAATAGTAAGCTGCATACAGCTTTGTGTAAGTGAGAGATCAGTGCTGCTTGTGGAGGCATCCCACTCTAATCCCTGCCATAGACAAAACTGACAGCACAGCTACATGGCATACGTGGTAGATGAACTGCATGAATGCTTTATATTTATAAATTTGAAGTGTAAATTGGTAGTGGCAATTTGTTCTAGGCAAGACTGAATTTTTAGAGTGCCGTTGGCTATAAGTAGCTGAAACTCAGAAGAAGTCTTTCTTTTACCCCTTTACTTCTAAAACCCAGGAAATTAACTAACTTCCAGTTTACTTGTCTTTATAAAAACCTAGTGCTATGTGTTACCTGCCAATGAAAATATTCTGCTTTACTCTTAGTGTTGTGTAATCTTGATCCTTGAAGGTGTTCTGGGCACAGCCTACAGCAAAGCTGGGTGCACTGCCAGCGATGCAAATGGTTCACCAAAGCACCCAAGAGCTAAGCCCCTGTGAATGGCACCACAAACAACCACACCTTGTTCTAGTTTTCCTTCATGTTTCCTGATGCATTTTAGTTTTCTTTCCCTTTAACTCCACTGCAAAACATAAAAGCTTATTGTTACTCTCTCAGCCACTTTAGGGATTTTATTTTATTTATTTTTTTGTTGGTAATCTAGCTAACACAGTCTTGGTTTTAGGCATCTAGATAGTTCAATGGACATGGGCATTTTTGCTCAGAATGCAGTGATTACCCTCATTCTACTTCTTGGTGAAATAATTGTCTAACCTGTTAGTTATTTTGAGACAGTTTGCTGAATTAAATGTGCCATTTCACTACTTCAGTTATTGTTTTTCTTCTTTCCTTTTTCTTTTTCCTTTTTTTTTTTTTTTTTTTCCTCTGAAGGAAGATTTTATCAGCCAAAACCAACTATTCCACAAAAAGTAACTGCTTTGGAAAGCACTAAAGCAACTCTGTCACATACTATCAAAGAAAGTGCCTCAGAGCTCTGAAAGCACTACATGGAGCAGGAGCTTCACACCTGCCTCTTACTGTTTGTCTGCATTAATTTTGAAATTAAAAGATAGGTTTAAAATTAATTGGGAAGCTGTAAAGCATTCTCAGCAGAGCTGGAAAAGAAGAATGATACTGACAAAGTACTGAATGTAACAAAAACTATGCAGAGTGAAAGCTCTGTGAAGGGGCTGCTTAAAACTTATTTCAGGACCTCCTGAAGTAAATGTAAAAATTTGCACAAATGTAGTAGGGTTTTGGTTAGAATTGACAAATACAGGATTTTACCAGAGAACAAAATTCAGAGTTGTGCTTGAAGAAGAAATTAAGCAGATGAGGGAAAAACTGTTCAGGCTTAATAGTGTATTTGAAATGCAAACAGAAAAAATGCCCAAAGAAGTCAGGGATAATAGTTCAGAAGTGCACTTTCTAAGAACAAAAATCACACTGGCCAAAGTATAAAGTATGGGGAAGTTCCCAGTCAGACCCAAACTTGCAGCTGCTGATATAAAGCACTAAGCTGATTTTTGATATAACTCTGCATGGAAGTTCATATGAAGGACAGGCAGATATGTGAATGATTCATCACACAGAACCTCTTTACAACCAAGTAAGCAGATGTATTCTATATTTCCAGAAGGGAACAGGTCCATAAACAGAGAATCAAAGCAAGTTTATAGAGAATAGATCTTACCAAAGAAATCAGGTTGGGCTTTTTTTTTTTAAAAAAAAACAACAACGAAACAAAACAAAAACAACTTTGGAGCTGTTTTTCAAAAGTTTGTGCAGCTGATAGTTTAGTTGGCTAGGAGGAGGTTTTGGCTTTCAGTGTAAGGTAAATATTTTCAAGGATCAAAGAGGTGGAAAAGGGAGTGGTTAAGAAGTAGCTTCTCAGCTCTGAGTAGGCTGTTATCCAAGCAGGTATTGTCTATGCTTGTGTCTACCATGCAACTGATACCCTACCAATGAATGAAAATATTTATTGACTTACATTTTGGATAAGATTAATAAAAACACATCCAGAAATGAAACCTTAGAAGTTCTTATGTTTTTATGGTCTGCTTTCTCCTCTAGACTTCAAGAGGTATGGTGTCTGGCCTTATGTCTTGCCACATCTTTCTCCACTGACAGAACTGCTTGAGCTTCATTTGGAGGGATTCAGGTTTACCACAAGCTGGAGGTTAAGAAATTCTCCATTCATGTGGAGATGAGCCCTCAGTCTGAGAATTCTCCTTAACCTAGCTACTGCACCTGGAAATTTGTCTTAAAAGCAGGTAGAAGGATCTGTTGGATAGTGTTTTAGATGTATTCTGTTGTGAGAAGAGGATTTTGGGATCTAGGCACAAAGATGCATAGAACACAAACCCCTCTTAAGCAACAGCCAAGAGCAAGGGTGTAAGCCTGCACACAGCTCCCAGGACCAAGGGTGGATGCCCCCACGAAGGCTTCTCAAAGCTCTTTCTCAGCAGTCTGACCCAAAGTGACACTGCTATACTTTGTTTTAACTCTCCTTGAGTACAGGCAGCCAAGATCCAGGAATAGGGCACAGAAGAGATTGCAGAACTCCTGAGTGCATTCAGGGCCTTGACAGACCTCAGCCATCATCCATCTTTCCTGGACATGAGAGACAAAATAACTGTCCTGAGATGTTTACACTGTTACTTGACATTTTGGCACAGAAGAGGAGGAAAGCATGATCCTCTGTTTGCCTGCAAACGGCTCACAGGGCCTTCAGCCTGAAATCTCATAGTTCAGTGACAATCAGGTGGCAAGGAACACCTCAGCTTCCTGCCTGAACAAAATATTTCCTCTAGATCCCTATGCTTTTTATCCTCAGCTCCTTGACAGTTCTTAGTTCTTTTATCTGTCCTTGTGGCAGCCACCTTCTCACCACCAACCTTTTGTGTTTGTCAGATCTGGTCCCTCAGCTTTGTTTTGTGCTGCTCTGTGTTTTTGGAGAACTTCCCTTGAAAGTATTTGGAGAGCCACTCATGCCCTCCTCCAGATCTCCTGCCTGAAGATTCCTCCTAAGGAAGATGCATTTTGAAAATCAGACAATTACACTTTAACCTGAGAGGCATGTAGGAAGAGAGTTGTTTGGTTTTTTTTAAAGCTGTTTTAGTATTTAACTGTATCAACATATATTTCTAAAATTGTTTAAACTTCACATTCCTATTTTTGCACCAATCCCTTACTCTATTTCTTAATTTGTATTAGGGCTCTAAGTACAATTTCAATTTGATTTGGTGTTAAAAACATTTTCCTTCACTAAATAAAAGAGATGATTAAGAACATCTTAATTATGACTCCAGAACAGCCAACAAATTAAGTATGTCCTAAAGAGCTTTGCTGAACTGAAACCAAGATTACTAGTGCTGCTTGAGTGTAATTTTTACCTGTATGATTTTGTTACCTTTTTCTTAATTGTAAAATATTTTTCCTTCCTTTGCCAGTGATTTGAGTGGTGAGAGTGTTTGAGCCATCACATTAGGCTATGGGACAGTATTTTAGCACTTGCATGGAAATTATATTTCTCTTGTTTGCATTAATTTAAATAGCATTACTAATTTGTTATGAGAAAAAGAATGGTCTGTTCCACTGACAAAGATGACAGTATTTAGTATATTCTACCCAGTGTTAACATGTCCATTGAATACAAGGCTGTGGCTTAAGAAACTGCTAGCAGGTCAAAGGACTTGTATCCAGAACTGGAACAATTCAAATACTCTTAATTAATGGAAAAGAAGGCACTGAAAGAGAGTTTTGGGTTAGTGTGCAGTATTACTTTGAATATACTTTGAGGATTATGAAAGAGCAGCCTCAGAAAATACGCTGCTTCCTTAGAATGCAGTTTGTAACTTGAATAATTCCTCTGGATGGTAAAGTGACAGAAAATGGATGGGACTCAAATCCTTCACGTTGTCACAAGACACATAACTGAGACAGAGATTACACCTGGATTTTGTAGAGATAATTAATCAATCATGTAGTTGGCTATAGCTGGTGGTTGTCCCAGGTGTTCAAAGCAGCACATAGCTTTGTTGGCTGGCCAGAATATCAAAAGCTCATACAGTTTAACAGTTATTTCTGGATTGTCTGAAGAAACTGTTTGATAACAGTCCACAATTGTTTTTTAACAATTTCAAATGCATTTACTAAAGCAAGTTAGAACTGCTGCTTATCTCCCAGCATCAGACTGATAAACAAGGCTTTTGTATATACATTTCAAAGGGCACTGGAAAAAATGAAATAGAACTTTATTTGCAAGTACAAACACTGTATCAGTAACTTTAACTGAAGTCTTTTGATTTATTATAGATAAGATTTACTTTGCACAGGAACCGGATGAACATGGCAGAGGAAATAAAATCTCTAATATATGCCTCCTAGACATTCTGCATCCATCAGGAGGATGTGCATAAAATTAGAAGGGATGAAACTATTAGGACAAAGGTGTTATCAAGAAGGTATATTACTGGAAGCATGGCATAGTTGGTTTTGAAAAAAGGGGCATAATGAAGAAATATATTGACCAGCTGTTACCAGACAAAAAGGTTTAGGAAGAGAAAAGTGTGCTGAAATTAAATCTGATGGCCATGCAGTTACTGGGGAGGAAAATTATTAAGCTTTTTATTGGCCTGAAGGGGATGTAAATGAAAATGTTACTGTAGAATGTGAATCTTTTAACACACGTGAAGAGCTGAGAATGAACAAATGCCAATTCCCCTCTTAACACACTACCTTCAGCCACAGGAAAAATGGAGAATAAAACTTACATGTAAACATGTAGTGGGGACTGTTTAATGGGTAAGTTATGTGTGGTTCTCTTATTAATGGATCCACTACAAGGAACAGTATTTTATAAATAAACATAGCACATAGGTATGTATATATAAAACAAACTCGTAATTTATGAAGACTTATATATGTGCCTTAATGAAGCATGTTTTTGAGTCCCTCTGAAGTTAGACCTGTGCTTGTATCCTTTCTTGTTCTGGGACCTTAGGCAGTTACTTTCCTTTTCTGGGCATCTTGACATTTCCTGAAACTGGCTTTCTGTAAAGGCAGTTTCTATTTTGCAGCACAGAGTCAATATGATATGCTACAGAAAAGTATTTTCTCATGAAGACTTTGTTATTGTTCCTGTTTTCTTTCATCTAAAATAAAAATAACTCATGCTGAAAATGCAGTCTGTGTATACTGGCAATTAAAAACAAATCAGGAAATCGCTCTGCTATATTAAATCACACATGCCTAGTTATGATTTAACATGCAGTGGAATGAACAAAATTCCACCCTCCCATGGCATTTTGTGACAGTGATAGCAATATTTTTTTTTATTATTATTATTTTTTTTTTAAAGACTGATTGCAATATGTATTTACTGCCTTCAGTGCTTTAGCATTTCATTTTCCCTGTGAAGGACCATTTTAGCTGAAGTACCAAACACTGCTTTTGTAAACATTGGTCTTCTCATTTGGAATAACACTTCTTCCATGCTTGTACTGTTAGTGTATGCATCCAAAGATTCCTGTGGAGAGTGAAATTATTGGGTTGCCTACTAGTAATATATGTGGTTCCTGTTTAAAACCATGTTCCAGGTAACTTAAAATGAGAAATCTTGGAGAGCATCCGGGTTTTCTTTTTCAAATGAGAGTGAAGTGTCTGGTGGCTGGCTGTGCTTCTTCAGTGAAAAGGTGGCAAGAGATGACATCAAAAACAGACTGGAAGTGAGAGTGCGGTTTGTGTCGTGACCTAACACAGCACAATGGATGCAAGTTCTGCCTTTCTTTTCACTGAGGCAACCCTGCTGAAGTCACTACTGCTGTAATTAAGCCTTGATTTTTCAAGATACTCAATAAACAAAAAATAATTGATGGCACAGCACCTCAAAGTAGAAGAAATGCCCAAATGATGCTGACATGGGCTATTCAGCCAAGCTTCTTGGTTGTTCACATCAAAACAAGTTAATTCACTTGTTTTTTACAGATCTGTTGCAACTACTGTTTCTCTCCCTAAGCAGTAAGACAGTATGCTTGCTATGAGGCTGGGATCCAAAGTACCATTATACACGTAAGCAGCTGGTGAGGTCTGTTACAGAGAAATAATATTGAAAAGGGTGATGATGATTATTAATACTAGCCTCTGAGGGAATATTGAAACAGGCCTAAACATAGATTAAAAAATCATATGACTGCAATACAATATGGCAGTAGAAAAAGGACATTGTAATTTGATGCTGTACACAGAGAAACACTATCAGAGAGGGAGGAGAGAGCTGCAGAAAAGTGCCAATACAAACTACCTGGAATTCTGGTTTTAGATTGCAGGCCAGGAGATGTTGCCAGATAGGGGACTCCCAAAGAGCAGTGTTTAGGAGAAGACTGCAGTCTTGAAAACGTGCTGCTTCTCTTGAGAATAACTGAAGAGAAATATGTTTTCAGTGTATAGATTTAAATACCAAAGAAATGCAAATATAACAATTAAACAACATCTGGAGGGTCTCAATGTGGGAATGAAGAGACTAGTCTCAGAGGCACTCAGTATCTTTATTGATCTTACATACATTTTTCTCCACCTTTAACATTTAGAGTAGCTGCTAGGAATGATCTGACCACAGTGAAGTATCTCAGGACACTTGTAATATTTTGCAATTGGCCTGGTCACAATTTTAGACATATGGGCTGTAGAGGGCATGCCTGCAGGCCCAGGGGAATCTTAACAGGCGCTATCGGAGCTGATCTCAGTCGGTGAAGCTAGAAGGGCATCTCGCAAACTGGTGCACCAGTGAAGACCTTTGTTCTTTGGGTGGTATCTTTCAAGACAGTCAGGGCCAGCTTGCTGTGCAGGCAGAGGAGGCAGGAGCCAGCAGTAGCAGAGCCAACAGCTTTGCCTATGCCAAAGGGTGCAAGGGTTGTTTGTAAGAGGAGCATGTGCTGCGTAAACAGCAAATTCCTGCCTCCTCTGCTCTGTGGCTGAGAAAGTGAAGAGAGTTTGCCAAATGACAAGCAGCGCTAATCCATGTTTCATACACACCTGAAGAAAGCTCCAGTCAGTTTGACCCTCATCCCCCAGGCTTTCTTCAAGTCCTCCAAGCCCTACCATCTGCCTCACTGCCCATTAACTGCCTATAAGTACTTTCACTCGGCTGTCGCACCGAGCCACCTTAGTCTTTTCCCACCACTTACTTCCTCACAGCAACCTCCCCAACACATTTCAGTTCTCCCTGTTTAGTAAGTTGCTTTGAGGGATTTTATTTCACCACCTGAGGGGCAGATAGTTAGTCACATGAGGACGAAAGGAACATCCTAGCCTATGACAGATAAATAACTCACCCAGTGAATGTGAGTCCAGGCGGGGTGTGCATCAGCCAGCAGAAGAGCTCAGAGGGATCAGGTCTATAGACAAAGCAGTTGGAGTCCTTTATGTACATGCTTCATGCATTTTGGAGCTTTGTAGTCAGCTTCGTCTCTTCTGATGCAGTCTGGAGGTTAAATGCTGGGTAGCATTTGAAGTGTGACAGGTCTGCTTTAGGCATGCATCTTCTGCTTTAGATCTGTCTGGAAGGAAACCTGTTTGTGCATTCTGAGGCAGCTTCACATTGCAACCCAAAGCACAGAAAGTGTGGGTGATTTGAATTAAAACTCGGATTTGGATGCAGCCTCATGCATCTATGACTTTCAACTATTCTTAGGAGCCACTTCTAGGAGATTTGGGTTTTAAGTCTTTGTAAAGAAAAAATTAATTGTATCTATCAGTTTGATTTTATCTATCATTGTATTAATTCTTTCAAAGAATTTTAATAGGACAGAGGGACATGTTTACTATTACAGAAGCTGAATTGTTTAGTTCTTATCATTTTATATTAATCTGTGGGAGTTTGCAGCTCTCTATTCCGTTATTGTTCTCAGCTGTTTTTTAGTTTGCACTGTAACAAGAAGACCATAAACAGAGCCCACAAACATGCTTATAATAATATTTACTGTGTAAAGCATCTAATTTCAACCTGTCAAGTGAATAGAGATTGTTTTGTGAGTGGACTTTGGAAAGAACACTGCCAGATTTTTTGCCGTCCAAATGTTTGTACCAGTTGGAACAGAGAACATGTTGCTGAATAGGTGTTGAGTAAAATCTTCCCATTCAAAGAGACTAAGGGATCAGGTACTGCACCAGATACCATGTCTGGGAGATGTATGATTATCTTAGAGGCCTTTCTGAGTCTAAGTGTAATTGCCATGGCTCACTGAGACAATGGAGAGCATAAACAGAGGAAAACGGTGGCTTTCCGGTGAATATATAAGAGGTGGTGGTGGGCATTCATGGGTCAGCCAAGGTCTACTGCTGAGAAATGTAGTCTTTGCTTGTCTCTTGTATGAACTGAAACAGAGGAATGAGAAAGGTCCTAGGAAACCTACTGTGAGAAAAGAGAGACTAAAACTCTGAAGCAAGGACTTCTCTTGAATCTTAGGTTCACACATTCTGATCAGCTCTGCAGCTTGTTATTTTTCACCCTGTCTTTGACTCCTAGCGATCATGTTCAGGTAAACAATGCTGCTTCTCAGAAAGTTGAGCGTTCCCAGGATATCTGTTTTCAGCAGCTAGAATCTGTCAGTGGAGGGGCCTTCTGTATATGCATGAAGACTGCAGGTCTGTGAACTCTTGCTGGGGTCGTGAGTTGCTGGTCTGCTCAACTGCAGTGGGGTATCCTCACTGTAGACAAGCTAAAAGGCATCTGGAGAAATGCTAAAAGGAAGTTTTAATTGTGAACATGAGAATAATGGAGGTGGGGAAGGGGAGAAAATCTTGTTCTTTCCATGTAGGAGATTTTGTGCAATACAACAAAGGAAATTGGCAGGGGGTTAAATCTGAACTACTGAGGTCTCAGTAGATGTGCAGGAAAAGATAGCATACAATAGGCCAGAGAAAGAAACATAGCTAATCCAATAGCACCATCCTCCACATTCTTTTTATGTGGGGACAGGTAATGAATTTTGACTTTTTTTTAGGTCTGGTGAAGCCAAATTCTGAAAGAAATCAGAATCATTC
>NW_009954497.1:1070601-1078258 GCF_000747805.2 Chaetura pelagica
GCAGGAATGTTCACCTGATAGGCTATCATCTCTCTGGGGTTGCCATCTACAATGTATGATGGAATCTTTAGCCTTGTTTTAAAAGTATTAGGGAAAGCATGAGTACAACTGGAAAAACTGCAAAGAGAAAGTTCCAAAACAAATGAAGTAACTTCCTTCAGAAAAATTCTTAAGCAAGGCTTCAAGTGCAATTCAGTACATTGCTAGAGGAAATAAGATACAGGACAGAAGATAAGCTTGCTTCTGTAACTTGAAATGAAATTGTGAATCAGCAAGGTACAGGAATACAGTGCAGATATTTCAGACAGGAGGTGCTGCAACAAAGTCCCTGTGAATATTATACAGCTAATTACTTTCATGCTTTCTGGATGAATCTAATTTTAGGCCTTTTTTAATAAGTTCACAAATAATCTTCTGGTAATAGTATTAGTGGTTCAAAGCATCTTCTTTTATGAAAGTTAGGAATCAATTGATGTTTATCAAGCAAGTTTTGATTTCTGAATGGTGTACCTTATTTGTTTATAAAATTCAGATTGGTTAGGATGCAAGGTGGTATTTTTTTTTCCCAGACAAACATGTCAGAAAAGGAAAAGTCAAATATAGATGCTTTTTTGGTTGAAGCTTAAGTCTTTGATTTTTATGACAGGTACTGGTCTGTGAGGATGCAGACTATCTCAAGTCAGAGAAGAGCCTGGAACAGAGATGAAATTCTGGATTGATTGGAGGACATTGATAAAATGTAATCACATCCACGACATATGGTTCAAATGGCTCTATATCACTGTTTTTTTGAAACAAGTCATAAAGACAAAGTAAGAAAGGGATACAAAGTGCAAACAAGATTTACCAAAACCAAGGCAAGGTCTCCTTGAACTACTCTAGGTTTTTAATTTCTCAGTATTACAAAAAAAACCCCCATAACAAAACCAGTCTTCTGGTAGTATTCCTTCCAAAATACCGTCATCATTCTGAGAAAAACAACTCCAAACAACCTTAGACTGTTTAAAACAGTTTTAAATGAATCAGCTGGCATTCACATTTTGAAATAGTTCACAAAAATATTGACAAGCAGTGAATTCTTCTAGCAGGTTTCTAACTTGATGGATTTGGGTCTTTACATAGGGCTTAGGGTTATATGTTGAAGTCTGTTTCTCTTTTTACAGCCATCCAAATTGGCTGTTGCCATTGTCCCTGCAGCTCTCACATATAGAGAGAAGGCTACAAAGTGCAAGCCTGTGAATTGAGGGAAAAAACAGGCAAGCTAACTTCTCTAGGCTGCAAAGGAGGGATCTATAGCCTGATTACTGCAGTCTGGTGTAATAATGTAGACATTTAAAGTACTCAGTAAAAGAATAGTGAAAATGAGATGCATAGGTGTGTGAAAGTTTCAATAGAGTTTTTAATAACAAAAAAAAATGCTTGGAAGGTGTGGGGCTGCTCATATGGCCCACCTTTGGCAAGTAAGCTGGATAAAAGCACCCCTAAGATAAGGAAGTGATGATAGACAGTGTGCATGTGTATGGAGAACCTAAAACTGGTAGAACATCTGCCCCATTCTTATAATGTGGATTAAACAGCAACTGAGAATTTGCAAAGAGAATTTTGAAACACGGTCAGCCTGAAAAGGCATGTAACTTCTGTTACCTTCTGTTTGAGAGACCTTCAAGAGGAGTGTGGAGACCTTCAAGAGGAAGCAGCAACTGACACAACCTGATTTGACACTGAAAGAAGTCACCTCAATGGCACCACAACCTCTGTCTAGGCCAGACAGTACAGCTTCCTTGTCAGAGCTGTGGGTAACCTGCACCCAGCTGGGAGTCTGACAGTGTGGGGTGCAACAACTGGGGTTGACATTCAGGGTGTGCATATGTGTCCTTCTGGGGGGCTTTCCTATCCATGCATGCATTAGTGGATTGTAGGGAGCAGCGTGGGTACACGTGAAGCGACAGCACCCACACCTCCCTCTGGACTACCAGGAGAGGAGAATTTGTAACCCGCACCCCCCCGTATGTGTATGTGTGTGTGCGCATGAGTTTTGTAACTAACTGCGTGCAGAGGGGAATTGGGATTGCTCATGGAAGAGAGTTGAGACGCTTGTGGCCGTTTATTAGCATTTCACAAGTGTTATGGTTTATCTGTTTTATGATTGGTATTTGTCATGAATGTATGGATTCACTGATTGCTAGTTAAATATGTCATTAGTAAATCAAGAAAACACTTTGTTTCCAGTTTGGTTAAGTTACATGCACTAAGCAGCTTTTCCCTGTGACAGGAGGAAAGAGGAAAATTTTTTTCAATTACAGGAATAGGAGAGGATGTAGGTTGCCAGAGGAGTGGATAGGCAGCCCTACATTAGTCATACAAAGAGAGTGGCAAAGGTAGATTCACAGGCTGCACAGAAGAAAATATCTGAACTATAGAGGTCACGTTTATGGTAATACTCCCTGCTGGGAAAATGAAGTTGAGGAGTGAGACCTGGAGAATTTTAGGACAAGCCCCAAAAAAGCACTTTCTCAGACATCTCCATGGGGTTCTGAGTAAGTAAAGATGAAACCAGAAGTTTTCCTGGTCAGGTGCAAAGTTGGTGTTAGAGAGCTGCATTTGAAAGCATGAGGAAGATACATAGTAAAAAGCCTGACAAGTTTAACAGAGCAACTGAAGTTGTGAGATGAGGTAATGAATAGTTAGAAAGAGGAAACTCTGGGACTCAGTAAAGGAAGGAACTCAGGAAAGAGGCCCTGGTACATGATAGGAAAGAGCAGAGGTGGAAAGGCTCATTTCTGGAGTAGAGATGAACCTACTGTTGTTTCAAATGGATTTGGAGAGAACAAATATCCCAGGTGCAGGCCTAAGCCTTAAAAGCTAGGATGCTCCAAAAAGGAATAATGTGTCTGCTCCATATCCTTTGGCTCTGTGCCACTGCTGCATTTATTGTCATCTCTACATGCAAATCTCTGGCGATGAGACTAGGAACTGAACCTCGAAAGAATTAGCACAGCATGGTAATTTTCAGGAAAACTGGGAAATGAATAGTATCACTGAGAATAAACCAATTAAAAATACCCTGTAACTTTTTACAGCCAGATAATTTATGGGATGCTCTAATAGTTACATGGTGATGTTGTTTATTATGCTTAGATTGTAGCTACTCCTACTTCAAAATCTCCCACTTTTAATAACCTCCACAGATTCCTGGCTATATTGAAATATTACAAACTTGGACATTTTTTAGCTTCACCCATCTCTACCAACTGCAGCAAGAATCTTTTTATTCAGGTGGATAGTTTGTAATCAGGAACTGATGGAATGATGGAGTTTTTGACAATAAAAAAAAATTGAAAATATTAGTTTTTTAGTATAAAACTAGTTAAAAACTATTTTTTACTTGCTGATTTGAAAGTATTAAATAGCCTATTTGGACACTCAATGATATTCCTTAGAGTGATGGGATAAATATAATTAATAATTCTCAACGATTTTCAAGTAATTCAATAATAGGCAAAGTCCTTTTTCTTGTAGTTTAACTGATAAAGTTTTGCAGTATGAAAAAACAAGTGTGAATATTGAAATTATTTCCTTCACCAAACTGTTGGAGAACATACAGCTTTAAATCATGGAGGAAATTTATGTAGAAAACTTTTGTAGGAAATAGAGTATTGTGATATTTTTACATAAAGTGTAATTGGGAAGTTATGATTAGACAGGTAAGATAATAACCCTTACTTAAAAAGTTTGGTCTTACTTTCACATGTTCCTTAAAATCTAATGTCAAACTGGCAGTGACTTAAAAGAAAGTAGCTCAGCATGACTTTTGGCACCTTTTGTTCCATGTCTGATACTTATTGGAGTTGAACATTTCTTTTCCCCTACCAGTTTTATTAAAAGTTTGTTAGCTTTTATAGCTCTTCCCTTCCTATCATAAATTAAAAGGCTTAGGGAGGAGTTTCTCCCTCGAGTTACTTCTAAAGTTCCGAAAGTTTTGGCACAGCCAACTTCTTAACATTCAACAACTTTTAAAACAGTACAAGCCTTCTGAGAGATCTACAGCAGCTTCATTCTGTAACTTTGGGAGCGCATTTACTGTTCTACGGAGGAGTTGCCTTTCAAGTTGGCATGAGGACAGTGGAGTCTGATCAGTGTTGTGAAGTGTTGGCTTCTTGCAAGTTACTGGAATGGAGAGGTAGCCAAGAAAAGTTGCTATGGTAAGGATGTGTTTTGATTTAAAAATAAATAAATAAATAAGGAGGAGGGTAGTACAGACCTACCACCAAGAATAACTCTGTTATGATGAAGTACTATGAATGAAAAAATTGTAAATACTAAGGTAGTAAGCTGGCAGATCTGAAGACAGTGGTAATGTAGGGGGGGAGAAACTAGTAAGATAAAAAGAAGTGAAAGGAAGTGTCTTGGGAATTAATAAAGACATAATGGAAGTGTTAATTTTTAGATCAGAACTTAAATTAATCTTCCACTGGTAATGACTGAACTGTATCATATGAATGGTAGTAGTTAAAAAGTATGACCAAACTTCAGGGAAAAACCTACACAGGTTTTGAGCCCATAACGTATTATTTTCTGTGGCAATTTCAAGGTCTCATTCTGTATATTATTTAAATTTGATTTGCAACTAAAACAGATTGACTCAATCTGAAAATTGCAAGATTTTTCACAAAGTTAATTAAGCTGTTGTCTTTGGGATGGCTGCTCCATGCAGTTACACACATACAACTTTAGCCAGCCAGACAAAGCATACTCTTTAATTCAGTGACGGTTGTGAATTTTACTGGATTGGAGGGCATTCCTTCTTTCAAAACTGTTTCCTCATGGGGTGAGGAACCAAGTCTGACACAGTGACTGGTTGCTTGTACGTCTCTGCAAACCAGCATTCATCCAATCTGCTGTCAGAGGCTTCATGTCATGCACACCCTTATCAGATGCTGTGCTACCAGACAAGAAAATGCATTGGTGCTTTGCTATTGTGGGTTTTTAAATTGTTTTTGTTTGGTTGCTTGGTTTGTGTGTTTTATTTGTTTGTTTATTGTTTGGGTTTTTTTAGAGGGGGGTCAACCGGGCTGTGGCCACCTTCAATATATAGAGTGAAGAAGTGGAAGAGGTTGTTACCTGAGTCAGCACAGTGAAGGTGTTGCACTGAGGATTGCTGCCCTCCTTATCAGGTGGCACTCCAGGAGAGTGAATCTTCTTGTGAGACACTTGTGTCACATTATGGAGTCCGGGACAGGGGAAGGAAGCACCCAGGCTGGAAGGATTAAGTGACTGGGGTCTACATGACTTATGCAGGCAGGTCCATCTCTAGAATTGGCAGGAATCTGTGATGGATCTTCCACCTGTCAGTTGCAGGAGATGGGGATCTTAGAACAAGAGTTTGGGCAGTAATGCTAGAGAAGTACGAAGAGTGTAATGTTTATTGTGATCACTGCTGTGGTGCAGCAGTGGATAAAAGTAGACTAGTATCCACACAATTCAACAATTAATAAATACATTAGCAGTAATACCCTGTTCTTACACAATGCTCTCCACCTATTCTTCCCAATGAAACATGACATTAATGTTTTTTTATTTTTCTGAGAGGGAAGCTTTTAGAAAGACAAGGGAATGACTTCTTCATGGTTACCTGGCAAAGCAGTGATAAACCTGGTATGAGAACACAGCTTTCCCAAATGCCAGTCTGCAGCCATGCATAGGAGAAACCCTGCCTTTCTGTGTATGCTGGTGGCCAGTTCATTAAAAAGGAGTGCAGATTTGCTGTTACTAAGAATCTGTCTCTTAATATAACAAGGTAAATAATAAAAAATCCTGCCAACCTAAGAACTAACATAGGCAGATTGCATGTCTCAGCATACAATTAAAGTCACCATCCATTCACAATTACTAAGAACTTGAACATAAACGTATGATCTCCAACAATATCTGTAGGGGATCACTGACAGTCTACTATCTGTCATCTCACCTTTGCAGATCATTTACTGTTGTTTTTTTTTCTTAAAGTGCTTGAAGAGCAATACAGGATTTTTGCCTACAATAAATTATTACTGGTGTTGCTGCAGTCTCAAAAGCCCAAAGGCCTATCTTTCAGTGGAACAACAAAATTTAACTGACTCTTTATAGTTATCTTTCTAGTCCTCTCCAAAAGCTTTTGCACCTGTTTGCTAAACGGTGAAAGTCCTGAATCCTTTACCTTTTGCATGGATTCAGAAGAAAATTCCCAAGTTACTGCGCTTGTCTTTATTTTAAGCTGATGTAGTCTGTGCTTTTTTCTCTAGCCTAGGCATTGTTTATGCACAATTATACCCTTTGTTACATGTGCAATCCAAAGTGTGAAGGCAAACAGTCTTGCACTCTTGGGCTATGCCTCCACTGTCCTGTTCTGAGCTCTCCTTGGGCTCATCACTGATTGGCACATTATTGCAAAACTGTGCTCCAGGTGGGCAAAACATAGGGGAAGACACCACAGGAGGGAAAACCTGGGAGAGGCCTGGGGAAAATATCCCTCTAATAGCACTCAGTAACATGTGCGGTCAGGGCACATCCTGCATTCAAGAGGCATAGTACTTGCCTGTGACAAGTGTGCTGATGGTGTGAATGGGTTATTGCTGACACAAGGGTGATGACAGACAGTGCTGGGCCAGGGCTGGTGCTTCTCGAGCCTCCTCTCCTGCATATCTTGAGACCTGCTCCAGGCATGGCCTGACACTACCAGGTCTCTTATGCAGTGGATGTCAGTGGCAGTGCCAGCACGTCTGGAGCCATCTGAGGAGCTCCAGGCAGGGATGGAGTCTGCATTCATTCTTGGCATGGCAGCTGTTCTCACATAAGTGTTGGTGCTGAGGCATTTGTGGTTGGTGCTGTGGCATGCAGCCACCTCAGGCTGTGTCAACTGTTCTAACCTAGGGTATTTTTACCTCTTCACCACCTCATGCAGCCTCCCAGGGCTCACAGATGTTCTGAAACAAACTCCAACTGAACTCTGGTGACCTGTTTTTTTAATCACCTGGTCAATTCCCCAGTGAATAATCTTCTGTTAATGGAGCTGCTTTAAAGTAATTCCATTGCTCATGAAACCTATAAAACCTGGTAATCTGTAGCAGATTTCCTACTAGGGGAAAAAAAATAAATGTGAGAATCATAGACTTATCTATTTTATTATCTTACTGAAAGGTAGCGTTAGGCGAATATATAGTAATGAGAGGGCATCTGCATTAATAGCAACACAGCAATACTAAACTAATGATAGTGGTAACCCCACCAGTCACCCTTCAAGATCTAAAGTCAGGATGCGTTAGTTTCCCCTCAATCACTTGTTCATTAAGTCTTACCTCTTCCCCATACATGAATACACACATGCTTGCTCTTTCTCTCTGCCTCTCACAAAAACTCAAATAATTTCCTTGGCATTCTACCATCAGTTTTCTATTTTACCATCTAATTTAATCAGAGTTATTTAGTGTTAATGTAATTTTTTAAAATGCCATGTATTGCAGTGAGACCCAAGCTAAGAAGACCAGAGCAGGGGAAGTTTAGTATTAGGCAGATGTCTACCTTAAGTACAGAAGCAGCCAGATCAATAGTAAAATTCATGCATGTCTTCTGACATGTTGCACAAAAATCACACTCAATAAGGTGTATAAAACCACTCTTT
>NW_009954497.1:1078433-1174720 GCF_000747805.2 Chaetura pelagica
CTCTTTCCTTTGTCTTTATCCCTAAATAGTGTTCTCCCTTTTTTCCTCTTCTAGTTTAACTGTCTAGCTTAAAAGCATGAAAAACCTGTAGTCTTTCTCCTTTCACACACTTGGGGTTGGCATCTTTCTTTTTTTTCTTTCTGTGGGCTGGAGAGGGGTCAAGTTTCTTTACTGAGGTATGTATCATACGTTGGGAGAGAAGAATTTGGTGCCATCTGCAGCAGCTTGAATGGGAATAAATGATACCTGTATTAGATGGCTGTGAGTTGCTGTCAGATCAGTGGTTCTCTTTTCCTTGCTTGTTTTCATTTTGCAAAATGGTAGGCGAGGACCTGAGCTGAAAAGTTATTGAGAATCAGGTTCTTCGTGCTTTTTGGCCACACATTTTGAGAGAGAGAAAACTATTTACTGAGGAATTTAATCTGAAACCTGGAACACTACTTGCCAAAACACAAGTGAGACGAGAAACTAAAATGAGTGATTTATATTACAATGTTTAGGAAACATTGTGTTTAGTTTGCTTTTATAAGCAGTTGTTTATTGCTGGGTGTTGACAAGGAAGAGGATGGCACTGCAGGGCACCCTTTCACAAAGCCATTTACCAATTTCTAATCTAAAACAATCTTTAAAAATAAGTGAAAAGTGAGTGCTGTTGGTATGAATTCAGAGAAGACCTAGCACACAGTTTACAGCTGCTTAAAAGAGGAGTATTCAGTATGTGTGTGTGTGTGTGTGTGTGCGCATGGGATGGTGGAAACTTGCCCTCTATTAGGATATGCAAAATAAAGATCTGTTTTGTAAAGGAGCTGAGAACCTCAAACTTTCTTCTGGCATTAGACTGCTAGCCACATAAAACAGATAAATGCTAATCTAATAAATCTATTAAATAATTATATTTCTCTGAGATAGACACTAAAAAAAATTAAAAAAATCTTAGCTCTCCAGTCAATACCTTTGTGTAAGTAATGAGTAAGGACAGAATGCTAAATAGAGGCTACACTGACGTTTGTGTTTATACAGAATATACACACATATATGCCTTCTCCCATCCATATCTATACTGGAAAAGAAAAGATAGGATAGCTGATGTATGAGCCAAGAAAAACATTTATTTTGGACAATACCTTTTTAGAACTGACTTCTCTGCAGAATTCAAAAAATGTGTTTGAAATTAGAGAGGTCTGTTTATGGAGGATATAAAAAATAGATGGAAGAAGAAATCACTTAGAGTAATGCTAATCCCCTCCTCCACAAACTGCCTTTTAATATGACCCTGACCTTTAATTCTGTCACTGGAAAAGATCCTTAAATATTTGTTGTGATATTTTGGGAACAGGCAGGTACAGATAGAGCTATATGCTGGCTTCTTTGACTCATTCCCTCCTTACATATGAAGATACAAAGAAAAATATATCTAAACCTGCATACAGCCACATTATTTTTCATGCAGTAACAGATTAATGTTTAAACTAAAACAGTCCTTCAAAGTTTTTTTGTTTTATGAATACAACACTGAGCTCTGAAAGAACACAAAAGAAATAGTGCTTTCAGTAGTCATTATACTTGTATATTTTCTTATTACATAATTACTTAATTTCAGATGCTCTATGTGGTCACATGGATATATTTGTTCTGTCACAACCTGCCATAATCCGTACTGTGGATGTCCAGTTTGTCTACACTAAATGTGATATGTTTCACATATGCGACTGTGAGACATGCAACTGTGAGAACAGTTTCTACTTTTATTGATGCTAACTGCTACCATGCTTGCAACTGCCAAGTGCTATGCTGCAATTACAGCAAGCTACTTAATATAGTGGCCAGTGGGAGAGGAGGAGACTCTTTCTCCCTTAGTGGCATAGTCAAATGCAGCAGCTGTTTTAGAGTTAAAAACATGTACACAGCTGGCTTCTGGGTACTCGCTTTTGTTCTCTTAAACACTCACTTGCTGTAACTACACCTAAGCAAAGGATAGATTTCACATTCTTGGCATTATAGTTGAAGACCTCTTGTTGATTTTTGGAGTGAGAGTTTCTGCTGTGCACTCCAAGTTTTTATTATATGAACATCAAACAATGTATGTGTTGATTATGTTTCACGGTTTCTGAAAGCATTTGGAATCTGTCCCTCCTTTCTTTGTGATAATCTCAAGACAAAATCAAAACTCATTTGGAAAAGAAAATACCTTGGAAAGGATATATTGACCTAGTCCAAAGCATATTGGCTGCTAGCCCTTTGGGAATAAAGCTCCTTTCAGATGTATTGCTATTTGTGCACCTGAAACTGGCTGCTTATCTGCACAAAAGTAAGCCACTCTATTTAAATGAGTGACAGAAAACATACAATTAATTGGATACCTTGAACAGAACACTATGGGTTTTTTTATTGTTATCAAGTTTCCATCATATCAGTAATTTGAAATTACTGGTGAACCCATACTACTTATTTTAGGAAGAATGAGGACTGTGTCATTCTGTGATTATTTTTTATATGATTATTTGGTTTACTGTAGGGACATTACCAGGCACATAAACTTTCTTTAACTGTTTATTTCCTTGAGGTCAGGGTTAGATTGTACTATATCATACCTGCTTTACACAGTCATAAATGACCTGTCACACGTGTCATATGTCACAAAACAACCAAAACTCAAGAAAATACTTTGGCACTCATACTTGCAATTTTATGATCTTGTAAGAAGTCACTGTGGTGTCCTGTGCTTACTTGTTCTGCTTTTGTAGTTAAAGTATTACTTATTATAACTAAAATGTAGCTGAAATGTGGCTTGACTTCTGTGTGTCACATAGAGGAATGCTCTATCTTTTAAAAATTAATTTATCGTGCTTCTTGGAATTGCTTTGCAGCTATGCAGCGAAGATGATATAACAATACCAAACATGCCTTCTATCTCCAAGAGGAAACAAACAAACTGCTGGGAGCGATTCCCTAAATAGTCATTCATCATGCACTGTTCAGAAGGCCATGAGTAGGGTTGCTGATACAGCTTTTACTTCCAGGTTTACTCTACATATGTAGAACAATTTACCTCCTTACAATAGTAATTGGAAAACTGGAGCTTCTGCAGTTGTTGTGTGCTTATTTTTAAACCAGTTAGTATTAACCAAGAAGCTCGTAATACGTCTAATAGCAAACAAATGCAACAAAAATGTGAATTTGTTATGTGCGCTACATTTTTGCTTCAGATTTTATACACAGGAAACTGTTTTTTTCCCCTCATCTCTGTATCCTTCTGAAGCAAGTTGATTAACAAACACTCTGTGCTAATATCTTAGAACATACACAGACACTCAAAGTGATAAGATCTTGGTTGGAAAGGCTAAATATTGATTAATTAGTTCTCTGGAGGCCTCATCTTTGAAGGACAGAAGTTGACATTTTGAACATTTCTTGAATCAGTTCTGCTGTTTTATAAACATAATGATCAATATAAAAAAACCTGAAGTTCAGTCACATAAAATATACCACACTGAAAAATTCATATGCTGGGATTTTAGCAAGAATGAAAGCTTACTTTTACTTCAGAGAACACAGAGACTTCTTGCAGCTCAAATAATAGAAAAAGCAGAGTGCTCTACTAGCATTTTTAGGTCATGTTTCAATACTTACTGAAATACTCTCTTTTACTCCAGAGTTGTTCCAGTTTGAATAATTTTCATATTTCTTCCAGCAAATTGTGTTATGGGGTTTTGAACTCTCATTAGAACTATGATTTATTTTCTCCTTTCAGTTGTGTAAAGCCACTGAAGCTGTGTGGCTATATTGGGAGCTAACTGGGTGGCAGATACACAGAGGTATAATTATCATTATACAGACCAAATGTACATCTACTGTAAGAATTATATTTGCACTTAATATGTATTCATAGAAGGAGTGAGGGGATGACTTCTCAGTCTCTCAACTTCAGAGCTTAAAGCCATAAAATTCACTATGCAGGAAAAATGTAACAGTGAATATAGAGCTCAGTAACTTAAATGAAGGAGGATTTGCTTACATTTTTGCACATAAAATGTTTGTGGTTTTGTTTTCTTTTAAAAAAAAGAAGTCTGCTATTACAAGTGCTGTTATGTGTGGCTGTAGCAGCTTTCCAAGTGAGTCACTAGTTGTGTTTGGATCCAGACTTTCAGTTTTACTGTGTAGACACCTGCGACTTGAACGAAAGGATTTCCTATGCTTGCTGGCAGAAACAGTAGGGTTTTTTAGTCTGAGGATCATCTACTTGAGAAAAAAAACCTAACACCTTGAAACAGTGAGTGGCAAATCTAAGAATCACCTCATGGTTACATTTGGCAGAGCTTTTCCCAAGGCTGCGCAGTTACTCGGTTGTAGGGGTGAATGGGCAGATTGGTTTCACCTCCATTCTATGAAAGAGTCGACCCCCATTGCTCCCCAGTAATGGATGCTGCAAAGTACGTGGGGTCACCACAACAAGATAGGATACCTGAAATGACTCTTCAGGATCCCCTATGTCAGTCAGGTCCAGTGTCAAATGGTACCTGGACCTGAACTACGGAGTAAAAAGGTCTTTCCCCTGTACATAGAAATTATGTAGCTCAGTGCAGTTTGAAGTATCATTAGATGCCTATCTGCATTTTCCATCACCTTTTGCTTTAAAGAAAACTGTATTTCATTATTTATGTTGCCAGTGAAGAGAACCTCAAAATAAAGGTAAACCAAGTGTAACTGCTACCAAAGGAATTTGGCGCTTTCGTACAGATCCTAAAATAGAGGAGAATCCAGCTAAAACTTTCTCATGACAGCTGTTTTAAAGGATGATATCTCCTGTTAAAAAAAAAAAAAATCAAACATCTGTTTTCAAAAAGGAAACCGATTTGTGTTTTGGCAAATAATTTATTTCATTTATACTGATTTTTTTGTGAAGGATTTTCTTAAGGCACTCTATGAAAAATGAAAAGAAAAATAAAGATGGACATATGTGAAGATGTCAGTCATTTAATATGAATGTGTCACATAGCAAAAAAACCTCAAGCCAGTCTCTGAACAGTTTAAATGAGATTGGAACTATTCTGTTCATCTCAGTGGAGTTTTAGTAATTTCTTGTTAATTTTGTTCATTTTTTCCCTGTAATGGAGGGGAGGATTGAAGACCTGCACAATTTATTGTGATTGATGTCTCATTTTGGCTGTCAGTCAGCAGAGGAGTGCAGGTCAGCTGCAAGAAGGCAGAATGACCATGGATGTGTCCTTGTCCCAGGCACCGGTGAGGCAGAGCACATCCAGTCTTTCAAAGCCCCCAGGCACTCAGGTGTCTTCTGGGGTGACTGCAATGAAATCTGGTCCCACATATTCAGAAGATGGAGTTCCTTAAAATGAACCGTAGCAGCTACTTACTTATTTTTGTTCATTGGTCCTAATTTTATTCCTTGCTGATAGCCACAATGTCAGTGCATGTGCTCCTGCAATGTACTGTGCAAACACAGAATTACACAGCCAAGTAGTCAAAAGTCAGGATGTGCAAGCAGAGCTATACCCATGCTCAAATACCATTACCCCTGGGTTTTAGTCATTTCTTCATGATTCTTAATCATACTCGACCCTGATTGATTAGAGCCTTAAGGGCACATTTCCTTTTGCATGGAAGCCTCATTGAGCTTTCGGTTTCATGCTGCTAATCTCATTCAGTTAGCATCTATTTCATTTTGTGACACACACCAGTATCAGAGAGTGGAGAGTCCATCTGTGCTTGTAGGAATCAATCATTTAGGTGCAATTAGTCTATAATAATTTGTAGCCTCAGATCAGTTCTTTACCAGAGTTCTTTATACAACTGGCCCTGTCTTGCTGGTATGAATTCACAGTAACATGAGTTATGAAAAATCCCCTTGCAAAATATGGCCTTAAACTGCTGGACAGAAACAAATATTCATATCTTGATCTCTAGGGTATTTCTACTGAAAGGTTTGAGAGATTGCAGGTACACTTTCTATCAGCTGTGAATGCAATCATTTTATAAGTACAATGCTTTTATTATACTGGCTAGAAAAAAATTCATCAGAAAGCTAGAGGTTTTTTTCAGTTCTTAGTTATGACTATTTTACACACTGTAACTATGTTGATTTTGCTTTTCTTTTCAGAGGTTGAAATAAAACCAAAAACCTCATTGTTCACTTCTTCATAGTATTTGAATGGAGAGATGCTTCAGAATTCAGCTGTGCCATTATTATCATGTATCAAAGACTATTTTTATTCAAAGTAAAACGTTACTTTTGTAAGCAGAATTTGCCCATACTATCACAGGTTAGAGGGAGATTTTATGAATTTAAAGGGACTGTTTTGGGCTATTAAAGTAGGTGAACCCTAGGTCTGACAATTTGGTCATTGTTATGTCAATATAAAAACAGCTAAAATGACTTGTGGCACAGGTCCACTCCTAATCTTAAAATAGAGACTGTTTTCCTACTGCAGACCAAAAAGTAGCAGATCCGCTGTATGCTGTAGATGTACTCTCTGTTAGGGAAATACAGTTTGTACTGTTCCACATATTCTGTACAGTGCCCATTTACACCAGGTGCTACAATCTTACATCTTTATCTTCTTGAATTGCAATTGAGATGTTCTACGTTCTTTTTTTTCCAAAATAAGCCATATGTCACACACTGATAAAACTTTCCCACATGGTTATAAATGGAAGTGCTATTCTGCTTCCTTGTCACAGCATGTAATTAACTTACACATCTATGTCCGTAGCACCAGTCTGACCACTCAGTTTGTTAGTCACTCGTTCAAAACCTTCTCAGAGACTTGCAGCCCAGTGTAGGCTTTGCCGTAGGCCAGTATCTCCAGCTTGCAGAGAGTCCCAGTTGTTTGAAGTGAAATTACTCTCTTTTTTCAGCCAAAAGGGCTGCTGTTGAGCTGAAAACTCAAAGTTATACACACTGGGCATGAATTTTATAGCAAAAATGTTCTTAGATGAGCATCATCTGTTCTCCTTGTTTTTATCAAGAGGTATGTTAATGGAAGATAAATTGGAAATGCAAGCAAAACACCTGCAAACAAAATCAACTCGAAATGTGAAACATTATGAAAATGAAAAGCAGGGCACATCTTAAAAATTGAAGATGCTTCTTGATGCTACTGCCAAGTAACAAAATAAAATGATAAAAAGAAAAACAGAAAGGTGTTTATTTTTTTTTCCTTTTTGTTTGTTTGTTTTTATTTTTGTTACTATTGTTTTTCTTGATCAAAAGACTTGAGTAAACAAGCAAAGAAAAGCTACACTAATAAAAACTGTCCAGCTGTAGCCCTGGGGTACGTGAGAGCTGCAGGAAAGCCAGCCAGGCATGTGGACCTTAGCACCAATGAGAAAGAAGAAAGAATGGGCTGGCTGATGTTTATTCAGAGCCCTACTTGAGAACTGCAAGCCGGTGTGAGGGCATCTGCTCTGCTCCTGCTCACCAAGAGAGTGGAAGTTATGGGGCTGAGTGATCAAAGGTGAATCTCATTCTCTCATTCCCCACAGAAGTAATTATTCTGTGGCCTTTTTGTAAAATGAAACAGATCTTTGAATCACTAATCCAAACAGTCTGCAGTATCAATGGACAGGCAAAAATGTCTTTGTTTGACTTTCCTTTTGGTTTTTATTTGAACTGCTCTCCTTTTTTTGTCTCTAGAAGGCTCTATTGGCTGGCTGTCCATCCTGCAAATTTTGGCCAGTATTGGATTTTTTAATAAAATGTCACTGAAGCTATTGTGTAAAAAGGGAAGGAGCCAGGGATGAATTCTGCAACAAAAAGCTGAGCAGCATCAATGAAAATAAATGGCAAGAAATAGATTTTCAGTGCATATCCCCTCCCAGCCTCAACCTCCAGACTTCTGGGAGGTAAGGTCCAGTTTACTCCCAGTCTGGAGTGAGTTCCTGCACTCTGGTTCCATGGGTGTAAAACCAGTTACTCCTGGCTGTTGATATCTCTGCACAGCGGGTGAAAGGCATATCAGATCCTGAGTGTTTTAAATTCAGAACAGAATATTTTACACAGCTGTGTTGGGAGATTTTCATTCATCCATATAATAGCTGTATGTTTTGTCCATAGATAGGTGGTGTATGATTTTTTGTCATTAGACACTATTGTCACTGGTCAATGCAATTCTTAAAATGTATTCCTTCCACAATTCTGCAAAACAACAATTATAAAAAAAGGAAAAAGCAAATAGTTATCTATTTTTGAGAATATTTTAACTTCAAAGAAGTCTGACATTTACTAGGAGTATTCTGGTCTTGAGGTTTAAAATAAAAATTAGTGAGAAGGCATAAAAATGTATTTGGACAAAATACTCTGCCTTTTCTGTTTTCTCCCAGCTATGTATTTTCACTTACTCTTTTTATTCAAATCTTAATTATGAAACTCATTCTGCCTAACAGTAGTTTCATCTCATAGGTCATCAGTTCAGTCCTTTAGCAAATCTTATTGCTTACTATCATAATGTAGGCAGTTGTGTAGATATTTTAATATGTTCAACTGGAAATAAATTATCCGGGAGGACATTCATAGTTGTTTTGGGGTATGCACTGGAGCCAAAGAAGTATTGCTATGGAAAATCATCAAAACTATGATGCCTCAAACTAGTAAGTCTCCATAGCAACTTAAAAAAATAATGACAGCTGTACCAAGAAATTTGCTAATAAAGCCCTTAACACATTTGTCTAGACTCAGTCATACTTCATACTTCATAATCATTAGAACAAGTAGAATGATTGTAAGAAAATGAAGTGTAGATTAATAAATATGGAATATCTGCTTTTTCTGGCATTTCATGCTGGCTTATCTGACCTTTTCTATGGCCGATATAACCATAACATTTAAAAGTAACAGTGTTTAATAAGATAGCTTAATTACAACTTAATTTATTCTAATATGCACAGCATCTCATTTGTTACGTGCTATAGCCATAGTGGAAATTTCTCATTTATAAGCAGAAAGCTGGGTCTTCTGAAAACAAATAGGAAGATTCACATTCTCATAGTATTAAAATTAATGGCTGTAACAGTTCCTGTTGAAAAGATTGAATGAAAAATTCAGCAGTAGGAGAGACACTGATTTAAAATGGACTTGCTCAAGTCCAAGTTACTGACCACTGATAAAAAAAAAGAGAAGGATTCTGTAGGATCAAAGTCACATTGATAAAGCACAAGAGAGATTGCTAGCTTTGGTCTCCTAGAAATGTCCAATTGTATCTAAATTGTATCTAATGGGACAGAAATCTGGATGGGACCTTATGAGGAGAAGAGTTAATTGCAGAACTGAAAAAATAGATGAAACTGATTCTGTCTTGATTGCAGCTTTTTTTTTTTTTTTTTTTTTTTGAGTTTTGCCTAGAATACATATTCTTGGGGTTTTGAAAAGGACAATTTAATAAATCTGAAAATAATTTTGAGACAATCAACTGGAGAAAATGTAAACTGAAGAATGAGAAACATAATTATCCATTGTTGAACAACAGTTTACTAGATGCCCAGATTGCATATTTTAGAATGATGTTGTTGCAGTGACTTAAGGAAAGAACAGTATGGGTCAAAGTAAAATGAAAAGCATCTATAAATCATAGTGGAAAGTGGAAAGTGGAAAGTGGAAAGTGGAAAGTGGAAAAGAAAAGAAAAGAAAAGAAAAGAAAAGAAAAGAAAAGAAAAGAAAAGAAAAGAAAAGAAAAGAAAAGAAAAGAAAAGAAAAGAAAAGAAAAGAAAAGAAAAGAAAAGACCAGTCATAACAACAACTGTCTTGTAAAGAAAGTAGAGAGAGGAAATGAAATGTTAAAGACAGAATCTATGGCTGGCAGATTTAAGAATGAAAAGGTAGTGAAAGGAGTTCAGTTTTGCTGGGAATTCTGATAATATTATTGTTCTGTTGTGACTGCATGATGATAGTGTAACCAAAAGAATTCATGAAGAGCAGAATCTCGGTCACTTTGTGTCTGTGTTTGGGGAAAGCCAGATGGTAGTCATATGACGTGATGTTGTAGTACCTTTAATTTTTAACCAGTTACACAGCAGTTTATTATAGACATTGTAAAATCTGCATGTCTAATTAACTTGCCTCTGATAGTTTTAAAAGAACTAGCAAAAGACCCTCATGGGCATTTAATGTTGATGATTACTGTCTTGATACGGGGGAAGCTTCAAGTTGTGAAAAATGTAATGTGCCAGTATTTAAAAAAAGCAATGGGTCTAACTCAGGAAATTAAGGGCCTATCAAATTGAGATTGCTCAAATGTAATTAATGTACACCAACATGAGCTTCACAAAAATAAATTTTGTTCAGACTAATTTGATACCATCCTTTGATGAGATTACTAGTTCTTTTCAATCAAGATTAATATTGTTGATATAATAAACTTTTTGAATGGATATGCATTCACATGAGAAGACATTTTGTTAAGAGAATAAAGAAATAGAAAGTCCACTTGACATCTATGAATTTAACTAAAAAACCATGACATTTTGTTGATGAAGTTTTCTTAAACCACCATACCTGGTGGAGAATTAAATGATAAATAAGGCTGGTGAGTAACAGACAGCAATCTGAATTTCTTTACAAAATGGAACAAGATGGCTTTTTGGAAGCCCATGCAGTGAGGAACAGTGAGAGCCACACTTGCAGGATGGAAGAGACTCCATGCTGGGAAACAGGGACTGAAAAGGGTTTGATTTTATGATGGATAATCAGATACACATGGAGCTCCCATGGTGTGCCATGGACAAAGTGCTAAAGTGATCATTGAACTATAATCAGGAGAATATGAATAAAATCAAGGAACTTGCATTACTCAGGAGATTTACTATGAGGGAAAAGGGAAGGTGCTACAGAAGCTGTAGCTCCTTTGTGAGGTCTGGCTTGGGATTTGAGCATCTGGTAGAGGAGAAAGTGGGGCACTACACAGCTCCCCACCTGTGCCTGTGCTGGGATCCAGCAGCCTGCCACTGCTGGCTTTCATGTCTACGACTGGTACCCTGTTCTAAAGGCTTTTAGTCTCCATTCTGTTGAACAGGAACTCTTGTCTAGCTTAAATGCTTGGAAATTATGCTGAAAATGAAGGACTGAAGGTCAAACTCCTTAATTTGCTGAAGAACAGAAAACTGGTATAAAGGCATCTTGGTTTCCCTGGCAAAGATCAGAAAAATCCTTTGCCTAGAAACAGAGAAATGTAAGCTTGAAATAACTTACCACAGAGAAGGGAACTGACCACTGGAAAAAATTACTGAAGACTGCAGTGGACCTTCTCTGAATGGAAAACTGAAAAGATCGGTTTTCAGTCCGGCTTAGCTGCACTATGGATCTTGATGCAGAAATAAGTTGGGGGGAATCCTGGAGCTCTGTGATGAAAGGAGTGACATTAGATAATCAACAGATCCCTTCTAATACTATCTTTCAGTCAAAAATTTGTAGTGGGTATGTTATTCTGCTGAGATGATCTGGGACATGGACTTAATGGCATTCTTAAAAAATGTGTTTTGCAAAGAATTTTAATTTATAAGCTAAGTATCAGGCAGATAAGGTGTGAATTTTTCTTATTCGCTACTATTTAATAAAACACTAATTTTTCTGAATTACATAAAGAACAGAAATTCACCTAAATTACAAAAGTTGGTCTTTGATCTCCAAATAAGCATGTTCTGAGGTCCTAATTCATGTAGGAAAGGGAAGGAGTAATGCACTAGAGCAATAGAGATTAACTCTGGAAGTTGGGAGGATCTGTCCTGCCGTGGGAATGCAAATGACATCCCCAACCTGCCTGTGGGCCACCATTGTCCCAGGAGACTGCATGGGCTGCAGGTTGAAAGAGGGGATTCTCCCCTTCTACTCCACTCTTATGAGACCCCACCTGGAGTACTGTGTCCAGTTCTGGAGCCTTCAACATGAGAAGGACATGGAGCTGTTGGAGTGAGTCCAGAAGAGGGCCATGAAGATGATTAGAAGGCTGGAGCACCTCTCCTATGAAGACAGACTGAGAGAGTTGTGGTTGTTCAGCCTGGAGAAGAGGAGGCTCTGGTGAGACCTTATACGGGCCTTGCAGTACCTGAAGGGGCTACAGGAAAGCTGGGGAGGGACTTTATATGAGGGCTTGTAGTGAGAGGACAAGGAAGGGCTAATGGTTTTGAGCTGGAAGAGGATAGATTTAGATTAGACGTTATTAAGAAATTCTTCACTATGAGGGTAGTAAGACACTGGCCCAGGTTGCCCAGGGAAGCTGTGGCTGCCCCATTGCTAGAAGTGCTCAAGGCCAGCTTGGATGCGGCTTTGAGCAACCTGGTCTTATGGAAGGTGTCCCTGCTCATACAGGGAGGTTGGAACTAGATGATCTTTAAGGTCCCTTCCAGCCCAAACCATTCTATGGTGCTGTGATTCTATGTGTTAAGGCTGGGCTTGGAGACAAGGGAGGAGGTAATGAAGGGACTTGAGTAAGGGCATAGAAAAACCTCCTGCCACTACTGTGTTTTTAGAAAGCATTGTCTCTTGTGCTTTCAGATGCCCTTACTTGCTCTGAGCTTTTTATTTTGGGTCAATTCTACTGAAAAGAACACATTAATTCAAGCCATTTTGTTTCTCCTTTTTCACTGCACCTGCTGGCACCTTTTTCACCTCGTTATGCCTGCTGGCATAATGAGGCTTGCTGTTGAGCCACAGCTCTTACAGCTTATCCAGTAGTTCATTCCCCTGCCACCCTCCCCGTCCCGCTTGCAGTGATTCAGAGCATGAACTTCGCACACAGGCTCCACCACGAAGTTAACAAAAATGGAAGAAAGCTGCCTAGAACACATGTACACACATTGCTACTCTTATGGACAATCATTTGGTCTGTGTTATCAGCATGCTGTTTGCACTATTAGTGAAATGACAGAGACTTTGCTTTCTGGTACATCACTTGTTGACAAATATTCCAGGATGATCTGTACCAGTTTGTGAACTCCTGCTAAAATTTTAAAAAAAAACAAACTCAAACCTGAAACAACTGAGGAAGAGCATGGAGTAGATTTTGGTGGGCTGGAGTGGTGCCAAGCCCTTGGGAGAGGGCACCACTCCAGGTGCCCCCTGGAAAGACCAAACATCCCAAAAGATAAGCGTCCTGCAGAGGTGAATGAAGGGCAGCCACCTGCTATTATTTACAACATCTTGAAATCCAGGTCCCCTCAGAGGTGGCCTCAGAGGATATACCATATCTTTGCTTAATTCTCTCAGTTTTTCTTTCCCCCCCCCCTTTTTTGAGATTAACCTGCACTGGCCCTCTGAAATATCTGTAGAGTTCTTTTTGTTTGCCCTCTGCCTCAGAGACATTTATATAAAGGTGCAGCCTCAGCATTACTTTGCTTATATGTATGCTTGAGTGTGTGTATGTACTATCTACATCTGGAATGAGGGGCTGTATTAAAAATAAAATAATTATAAAAATAAAATTAAATGGCCTCACATGGAAAGCATTTGGAAAGGAAAATACCAGGGTAAAAATGGAAAAATAAGTATGTGTCAGGCCAGCTGCAGGTTAGGAGCAGCTCTCTGAGAAGCCAGTGGGATTTGCTGGTGCCCTGCATGGGAAGGCAGAGATGAAACAAGTACAGCTGGCCTGCTGCACCATGGTGACCAAGCCTTTAGTCATGCCTGCAGGAAGGCTTTTAGCTGTAACCTTGCTGGCCTCATGAGTATTTCTCAGAAGCTAAAGATGTCAACTTTAGCAAGACCATGCCCATAGATAGTAATGACCAAGAGGGAGATCCCTGGGGCAGACAGCAGGAAGCTTTTGAAGGTGCAGGTGCCAGCAGACATCTGGGGCATGGGAGAGTGTCCCCGCCTTCCTTGATAAGAAAGGCAAGTTCTGCTAATAGTCACATTGATATTTTAAAACACCTCTCAGTTCATTCCTGCCCAAGGGTAAAGAGTGCAGTGCAAACAAAGCCATCATACGTGCAGTTATTTGTCAGACTCTAAGTTAAGAAAGGATTTTAATACTTCACTCCAAGGGATCACTCACATGATTGAAGTTGGGCATGGTTTTAGGAACTTCAGAAAATCAGCCACCTGATAAACTCTCTGCTTCAGGTTAAAATAAATTACATTTAAAAATCATGTTTCATGAGGATGAACATAAAGGACTGATATTGTAGCAACAAAGCTTTCTCTTAAAAATTATTAAATTATTTGTTTTTTCAATTATTGAAGAGGCTTAATTACCATGCAAACAAAAAACAGGTTGACTATTCACCTTTTGGAAGATGGCATTTGCGTTGGTATAACAGAACAGAAGAACCTTAGAAAACTAATGAAGGAGCACAAAATGCAAATTACTCCAGCTAATTGGCTGTGCCTTCTTACACCTCCTGAATTATTAATTTATGACAGAGTAAATCTGCCCCTTTTAAATAATTTAATAAAGAACAACATCGTGTTCTATGCTGTTGAGTGGATAGTGTTTGTTCCCTTAATTTTACAGTGAGTTGCTCTTGTTGTTTGCACTAGCAAGATGCTTGCAGTGTTCAGTAAATCTCTGAATCTCTGCAGGTTCAGCACTCTTCTCATGCAGGCTGACATATTTTCCTTTTCTAAATCCTGACTGGAAAAAAAAAAAAAAAAGAAAAAAAAAAAAGAAAGGCAAAAGATTATGGCATTATTAAAATAATGCTAATTACATCTTGTGCCATTGGCACTAATGTTTAATTGGAAAGCAGGCACAGAATCCTGCAAACAACTGTTTACCTGCCAATATGTGATTAATTCCATCCATTTTGGCGTGGTAACTTACGTTCATCAGTGGTTGCTGCCCGGGGGGCTGATGAAATAAAAATAAAATACTTGATAACAGGGTTGGTAGCTGTGTTTGTTTTTTTCCTGAATAGTATTTCTTCTTTCCTGTAGAAAATTTGGGAAATTTTGAGGAGCTGCTTATTTTATCTGGGATCTCTAGCCCTGTGATACCCTTTGGTGTACATGAGCACAATTTTGCAAGTGCTAGTTATTCTACCTGGCAGTCCTGTATATTCCCTGTGTACACATACTGACATGGAGGCTCTCATTTTCACTCTGTACACTCACCCAGACTGTGTGGGGCATGAGCCCCAGTATCCAGTACTTTTTTAAAGGGCCAGACTTTCTCAACTTGCACTATATTGTCCAAATAGTCTGAGAAATCTTAGATTCATATGTTTAAGTAATTCTATGGGACAAGGGCTTAGAAAGTAATCCCAGATTACATGATTTGCTTTTTCCCTGGTGGCTTCACACGTATCTCTATAACAGTCCTATAACATTTTTCATTTTAAAAAGGTATGTTCCAGTACTGGGCTCTTTTTCATAGGTGATGCCTGTGTGACCAAGATTGGAAGAGTTTGGTCTGTGGGATGGATCACTGCTTTAGATGACATGGACAACAATCACAGGGTGTAGGTAGGAGTGCTTATTCTTTTCTCCTCCTGTAAGGAAGAATGTTTATTTTACAGAAAGCAACCTTTTGAAGTTAAATTTCTCATTCTCCATTGTATTCTCAAATTATTTCTTTAAAAAATGTAGCCAAAACAGGTTGAAGGTTTTGTTGCACTGATTAGATGTTGATTAGTGCGTGATACTCCACAAAGAAATCTGAATCCCAAGGAACTCATTTGCCATGGCCCTAAACTGGTTGCCACAAGGAGACCACTCATGGAAAAACCTTTGCTCAAGTTGAAGTGATCTGGCCACATCAATGAAGACAGCACAGGGGAATAGCAGTGAGTCCAGGGAATTTCTAGTGTTAGAGGTGGGTAAACAAATGCTGCAGAATATAAAATCTGATTTATTTTGTTTGTCTGTTAGGATTTTTGTGATTGGACTGCACAAGAATTTTGCCTAGCTCTCTTTTTATAGCATCCAAATATCTTGCTAGTATCAATGCATTTCCCAGGTGGGAAAGAAATATTATCTCCAGTTTATAGAGGTGAAATTGAGAGATGCAAGGTGGGTAAAATAGCTGCCCAAGGCTGTCTGTGAAAACATGGGAGGAACTGCCATCCCCCTTGCAGCACAAGCCACTAAGCTATCTTTTTTTTGCAGTCTGGTTTTTTTTGGTTTTTTTTGTGTTTTTTTTTTCTGGGTATTTTCTAAACAAAAGGAAGGAATACAAGCCTTCCTCCAAGATGACAAAGAGACACTGGCTTCTTCTGCACCAGAAACTCGATGGCCATAGCATGCCAGTTTTTGTTGAGCAGATTTCCATATATAGGTATGTGTTTCTCTCTGTGGAATGTGATAGTTCAGGATCAAACTCAAACCTACTACCATTTGAAAGGATCACATTAAGCATGAGGTGTATGGTATGTAGTACTTACAATATTAATGAAGCGCATAATAGCTGTTAAACTAAAGCCAACAGGAACGATGGAGAAGATACCCTGCTACATTACCCAGAAAAACAGGGAGGAAAACACTCCAGGGATAAGTATTTCAGGAAGAGCCCATAGGTGGTAATTAAAAGCATTTAGGCACAAAAGGATTTGGTCCAGAGAGATACATGGGGAACACAGCATTTACCTAAGACTTGCTGATAGCATCTGCTTCAGCCATCTCTGAACACCTGGAAACGGCTTCTCCCTTAACTAGAAAAAAGAGTAGCAGATGTGTTTATGCTCTAGGAGATGCTGAAGAAACAGAAAAAAGAACAGGAAGAGATGATAAGTACCCATAGATGCACAGAGAAAATGGAGAGGAGTGCAGGGACTAGTCATTTTCATTTGTCATCAGGCCAAAAACTAATGGGCTTAGCCAGCAGCTAATTAGATTAAATATCAAGGAAAAATATGAATTAGTCATGAAGGGAGCATTTTAGAATCAACATCATTGAGACTATTTAAGGCTAGACTTCCTAGAGCACAGCTGGAGGTGCTTTAAGTCAGTTTAAGGCTCCCAGCACAAAAAGGGCAGTGAAGCTCCCTGGGAGTGGGCTCCTCACGTTCCAGCTACAGGCAGCCTTTGACACTCAGTGAGGGCTTTCTTCTGCCTTCTGGAAAATTGGCCCTCTCCCCTTCTTCATGTTTTACCCTATTATCTGTACACTTCTTAAACTGTTTCCTCACTAGCAGACTGGAAATCTGCTCTTCTCCCTGCCTTGCTGGGGAGAAGGAGATGTTTGTTCACAAAAGCATGGCATTTTATGCAAGATGTGTGAGTACTTACAAACTGTACTTCTTTAAGAGTGGGCTTTTGCAGGTGAAGCCAGGGACATACTAACCCATGAGGAAGGAAGCTCAGCATGGTGACTGAGCAGTGTTACACAGACCATTCCTCTGGGAAGATCCACATCACTTCTTCCTGAGCTTGCTACTTCACACCCAAGGTGACTTATTTATCTGTGCTGACAAAGTTGTAATACCACTCGGTCAGGTCCTCCCTAGGCAGCATAAACCCCTCCTTTAATGGGCTGAGTGTAAGAGGGGGCATTGCTTTCATCAAGCCAAGGATCTGCTGGTGGGAAATAGGTGCGGGGTGGGGAGCGCTCGGCCGGACCCAGTGGCACCATCCCATGAGGAGACCGTGAGCAGTTCTGCACTCTGCTAATCCCGGAGTGCCCTCTAGTGCTGGCAGCACGGAGCGGCTCCCCACGCATGAGGGCAGCTGGTCCCCAACATGGCAGCCTCTTGGCATGGTATGGCAGGAGCCAGGCTTGCTCCTCTGGAAAGCAAAATAGCACCAACGGCTCCACAGCTGCCTTGCAATGGAGCTCATGTGGTACCTGCCTCTGTGCAAAATGAGCCTGGACCTGCCATAAATGCTCCTGCTTTTGTTTTGCTGTAGGGTGTTCCTATTTTACCTTAATTTTCCATCAAGCAGTTGAACACAGAAGATGCAAAGTGATGGACAACCCGCATTTGCAATACTTGTGAAGAATAAAACAAAAATCTTTTAATTTATGGATATAATTTTATATAAACCCATTAGAATCAGTAGAGCATATTCACTAAATTTGGACAGGGCAGCTTGCTCTTCATAGTGGTGTCACGGTTGTATACCTGGGACTGTTTGACCTAAAATACAATTATTTGGCTATGTACAATGCAAACAGGCTAAAAAAGAACAAGAAGAAGATTTTCATTTCTTCTCTACATTCACCTCCTTTCTGTGGTCATTTAACTTCACAGTTGGTGGGGATTTTACTTTTAAAGTGACACATATGAGACAACCTTGCAGTACTGGTCATTGCCAAATGGTTTCTGATGCCAAATTTCGTCTTTCCAATTTTTAAGTCTCCTAAATTCTTAGCAGAATTGAAATGAGATTTTCTACTTAGTATTAAATTTAAATCTACTACTCTCTGCTGGAAAAAAAAATAAATAAATTGACAAACCAGCAAGCATAGCAGTGACAGCAGGGCAAACAAATCCATCTGACATGCAAGCTGTGGAACCTGCCACTTCTAGTGTCATGAGGTTGCCCACCATGTATTTGGGTTTTCTTTTCAAATAACATGCTATTGCCAGTTCTTAACATTATGGAGATAGACTTGGGGTGCAGGTGCAGATCCTGTTGTGGTTTGACACATAGGAAGATGGAGGTACAGAGGCTCAAGTGGCTCAAGGAAGTGAGTGACATGCCTGTCTTTCTGTCTGTCTATTGTGGAACAGCTGTGATGGGCTCATCAGAGAAGAGCCTGGACAAGGTCTTTAGAGAGGAGCTTTATATCTCTTCTCAAATGATTTGCGAGCGCTGAATGCACTGCTGTATTAATGATTGAGGAAGTTACTGATAACATCTTCAAGCACTTCTGTGGTAGGAATTTCCATTTTGTGTTATCTTCAGAGTTAATACATCCACTTCATTCCATTTGTTACTTTCCCCACTGTTGTGAGGACAGCTGCTACAGGAGCCATCAGTTGCTACTGCAGTTAGTGACCAAGGAACCAAGGAATGGTTACCTAGCTGGACAGATCATCAGAGCGAAAAGATAATTTAGGAGTAGGTGAAGATGTCATGGTATTTACCCTCACTGAGAACTTGCTCCTATCTCTGTAATCAGTACCAAAATGTACCTGAAAGGTTTTAATGTACTTGTTAGGAAGTACCTTCTGGCATTTGAACTAATATTGTAAAAAAGTAAATAAAGTGATTTTGATATAGTAAATGTTTTCACACATGACATCCCACTGCATATTTAATTGTTTTAGCAGCAGAAGTTAATTGTCTCAAGAAGGTAAGAGCCTGTTGGACAAGGCAGCCATCAAAACTGGTAATTATAATAATGATGAGGATTAACATGTTATTGTTGAATTAAAGGGCATATTATTTTTTTCTGTCTTTGAAATAACTAAAAGTCACATTAGATTACTATCTAAACTGTTACTTGGAATAGCAGAGGGAAACTACTGTTTTAGTACCAAAGCATAACAGCACTTATCTTTGTGTTGACTTACGGTGGAGACTTAATTAACTAAGTGATTTATTAGGGCAAAGAACTTAAGATGAATTACATGGATTACATTACGTGAAACAATGAAGCAGCTTCCTAAGATATTTTTCTTTGACTTGCTCTAGAATTTCTTGAAGAATTTAAAGTTTGTTTTAGTGTCAAGAAGTCCATTGCCTTGTGAAATTTGTGGAAAAGTGGCAGCTAGGATGAAGTGACTCAGAACTGACTTCAGAGATTCCTGTTGCTTTAATCTAATTTTTAAAAATAGTTTGCTTTTATTTTGGTTATTTTGATAATAAAAACCAAAATACAAATCTATTTTACTTTGTTCTTATATTTTTTAATTATTATTTTTTTTAACGAGTCTTTGGCATAGCTACTGGCATAAAGGCAGAGAGGGCTCCAGACTAACCAATTTGATGTGGCAGATAGTGTCCTTTACAATCACTTTGAAAATGCTCCATCTTGCAACCACCCAGCTTATGGGAGATTAGAGATAAATAGCAAAATAACAAAACAAGAATGCAGATAATTTTTGCAAATTAAACCTTAACTGAATTTTTGTATCTTGAATATTTGTCACTGCTGGGTTTTAGTTGGAACCTGTGGTTCATAACTGCGCTACACTTACCCGATGAATACCAGAAGCTTTGTTCAAGCATTTCTCCTTTATCCAGTGACACCTTCAGTAACTGAAGTTAAACTCTTCTCAGGAAATTATATTAATCTATATATAGCTATAGGAAAGAAAAGCTGAGGTCACTAATTCTTTTCTGGGGACAGTGTATGTTGTACTGATGACAGTGCTGTAAAAATGTTGGTAATTAATATTATTTCTAGAGGAACAGATTTAAATTGCTCTGTTATCTTTAGCAATTCATTAGTGTCTTCAGACTTCAGCTCATAAAGATTTTGCTTATGAGTAGGCCCTAAAGCATGTACAGAGCAGACTTGCTTTCTGTGATGTTTCTGAAATGTTGTTGCAGGCCTAGTTTCTTGGATGTTATTTGCTAGTTTTGGACATTTGAAATGCTGTGTAAAGTTTGCTTTCTTCCGCTGAAGTGACATGGCTCAGGACTTTAAAAAAAACAAGTATGCAAAGTATAACTTTCACATATAATTATTTTTAAAATGCTGAGCAGTACCATTCTGTGCCAGAGAGCTCAGAGCTTTAGAAAAATCAAATTACTTATTTTTCAACCTAAATTTAGACACTTCCATTAAAAAACCCAGATGAATGTACCAAAGGAAAAAGTTAATAGAAATTAATTATCACCCTAACATTTTGCTTTAGAAAGACATATTTTGTGTAATGAGAAATCTGGTGAAAAATATCCCAGAGATAAAGGTACTTTAAAATGTGAAAATTATTAGAAACTGGTGTGAAGGCCACCTGGAAGCATTTCTAAACAGAGATAGATACAAGAAAAAGGACAGGAAGAGAAAACACCCCAGATTCAGTGGCAAGGCTCAAGTGGTTTTTCCTAAGCAAACAGGAATTCTTCAGAAAATGGTAATACTGCACAACTGAATGAAATAAAGAGGACAAAAATACGAGAATTCAGAGAGATGGGAAATGTGAAACACAGATAACCAGAGATACAAAAGACAAATGAATCTGTCTTCAATTAAGTAAAATCAGAAAACCTGCTTAAAAACTTGCAAGTTTGCTTAACTGTAGTTAGAGGGTGAGTATTGCAGTGGAAGATGATGAAAGATTTGTCTCGTTCTTCATCACATGAATTATTGGGCAATATATTTTTCTGAAACCTATTCTTTCTAAGAAACAAAAATAAATAATGCTACAAGGTCAGGGTGCTGATATTTTTAAGCCACATTGTGTTTAACTTGATATATCATATCTTCCCTTAAAATTCTCTGAACAAGTTAACAAAAACCTAGTGAAGAATGGGAAGACATTTTAATTGAATTTTCTTTGCAGAAAAATGCTTCCATCCCTCATGAGAGGAATGGATGAGGAGAATAGGTTTTCATGGAACGAGAGCTGAAGTGCTGCATCATCCTGGCTGAAAGACAGAAAACCTAACTGAAGTGGGATTAAATGGTTGATTTTTAGTATGGGCAAAGGTTAATACTGAAGTGCCTCAGGCTCCCTCTCTGAATACACGCGTTGTTTACATGCATACTTTTCTTGAAGGCAGGTGAACACTGAGATGAAAAATATGCAGTAGACAAAGCGATCCAGGTTAGCTTGGAGGAGGGATGGTTGAGGAACTCAGAAAGACAAAAGAAACAAAGCATGGTACAGTGGAAGCTGGAAAACATTACTGAATAATATAAGGCATGGCACATGGGAAGAGTAATTGGGAAAACATAATCTCAGCTACTCAGGAAAGAGGAAAAGCAAGGTGTTATTGCCATTTAAAGTGGAGATCAGAATAAAAAACAGGGACAGAAACCTAGGATGAACCAATTCAACAAATTAAGAACAATTCTCAGTCTCAGTTATGGGTGAAATTTCAGTACTGCAAAAGTAAGTGGAAGAAAATAGCCTGCTGACAACTGTGGTGTCAGGAATTCATTTGTTTTCATTTATAGTCATGCTTTAATCACAAGAATATTAAAGATGAAGGCCAAGTTCAGCATGCAGCTGCATTAATGCTGTGGTTGTTATGAATTTCACCCGGTGAACCACTGGCCCAGTCCAGCATTATTATTCTTCTGGTAAAGTAAGCATTTGCTAAAACTCAGTTTAAAAAAGGAATCTTATGCAAACGTGTCACAGTTAGAAATGCTCAGTGAAGGTGTATGATAAATATATTGAAATGTGTGGAAAAATTTATTAATCTGTCACTCAGTCTTCATGACAGGATGACATCTCAATTTGTTGTTTATCTATTTTTCAACTTAATTGCATGGTTTAAGTTGCATTTACCATGTTTCTATTGTTTTATAAAACTGGCATGTTTATAAATAATTGTATAGGTTAATATTTGTGAAGTGTGAGTTTTACAGAAACCCAGCATGTTGGCATCTGTCACTAATATTGCCTCAGTGTTAAAGCAAATAATGTAAAGTACTTCATTTTATCTTTAAAGTAATAAAAACAAGGCCATTTTTGTGGAGCTAAATGCAAAGCCAGTGAGTAATTTCAGTTCCCCAGTGATTTGTATCCTCTCTCTGTTCAAAAATGATCCCTAGGTAGGCTGTTGCTTCTTGCTATGTGGCACAGTGGACACAGCTCATAACAGATTTCTTAATAACTCTCTTAACTTTTAACAGAGGAAAAAGTGGGTGCATTTTTTGCCTTGATCTTGCCAATGTCACTTCTCTGGCACAGAGTTAAATGCAGGCACCACCTGGCTTTCCTCTAAGACAGCAGTCTGAGCAGGAAAAGGATCGTAGCTGCCAGTCACTCTCAGAAAATGGCTATTGCATTTTAGGTTAAGCAAGAGAGAGACCACACCTTCCTCTTTCTCTTGGTGGTGCAAGAATAAGAGATACACAGTAAAAAGAAAAAAATGTAAGCATATGTGGATGCTGTCATATCTTAGGGAAACTGGCAGTGCTCTCTAGAGAGCCATTTCCCTTGGTCCCATTGATCCCCATGAGAGAGCAGCCTTTGGTGCCTACAAGCAGAAATAAGATGCAGCTCTGCTTCTTCACCAGGTAAAAGCAATATTCTGGGAGAGGGGCAAATCTCAGCAAAAGAGGAGCTTGTTTATCTTAAATGGCATTTCAGGCTGTGAGTTCACCAGCGTAATGGCATCCCTTGGTTTATGTTTCTGTAAAGTTTGTAAAAGCTCCCAGTGTGCATTTTTTGAACTGACTTCAATTAGCAGGAAGCTCACTGCGTGGGAAACCCAGCTCATGGTGAAGTTGGACAAAGCCATTTTTAGAAGTCATGTTTTGCAGGAGGTATTTTGCCTATAAAATTTTCAGTTTCCACTTGATATAATATCTAGCACAGTACAAAGGTTTTTATTCTTTTCAGGACTTAGGGGATAGTCTGTGGGGTATAATGAACTCTTAGCTACCAAAACAAACCACTTCACTGGTTTGGAGGAGAGGCTTGTAATAGCACCATTTGTTCAAATACTGGCATAAAAGTAAAGTAGTTAATCTAAGGAGTACTGACAGACAAAAAGCAGTAGCAATAAAAGCTAATTGTCTGTTAGCTCCAGGTATATTTTTATGGAGTGTTTCAATCCTAGCCTAAAAGCATATATTAAGAGAAGGCTCTGCTATCTTAACACATCAAGCAGCAACTGCAACCGGCTGCGGTCTCATGACTCTCTATACTTTCCTTCCTAGCCCATTCCTCCTTCAGCTGGCTGCCCCCATTCAGTGGAGCTTTTAATGCTTCCGCAGAGGTCCTACTGAAGTTCTTCCCAGTGGCTGTCAACCTACAGCAACAGGATGATTTCCTTATGTGCCCATTTACACCCAGCAAAACAAAGGAGAAGGTCACTGTAGCTCATATGTAGAAAGAGAGGGCAGCTAATCTTCACAGGTTTGATTTTTTTTCAGAGAAATAAAACATTCTTCACAAGGTCAGTAGCATAATCAAGGCTTTCATTAATCATTTGATGTGGTTTGTGTAAAGTACATTTTTGCCATTTACAGAGGACCTGTAGATTTTATGATGTGTACTTCTGTTTGATTTTGTTTGATGCAGCATTTCAGCCTGGGCATCAAGAAATTAGTTGCTCTATAAGATGAGATGCTCCAAATCATCTCCCATCAGCTAAGACTTCAGCCCAGGAACAGAAAGAAGGCTTATGTCTTTGGAGCTCCCTCAGGTTTTTTACATTTTTTTAAAATTCACAATAAAATAAAGAACAATAGAAGAACAACAAAAGCCAGAGGCTTCAATGATTTTTATGCTCCAATGTCTATGTTGAAGTAACAGGACTTTTTTTCCCCCCAAAGATATTTGTATTTATTATTAATAACAAAGAAATGAATTTATATTTCCCTCCAGTAATTTATCATGAATACCAAGACAGTGCAGATTAGAAAAAATGTTACTTGCTATTTCAAGTAAGGTTTATGAATCAGCTAGCCCTTAGCAGACAAAAGATGGGGAATATTTTTTTCCTTTAAAAGACTCTTTGTCATGATCCAGATGGATCAGCACAGTTGTGACTGTACTGAGTTTAGTGATTTTATGTAACACCTGGCAGCAAGTTGTGCAGCTCTACTGAAACCATCAACTGAGCTATTAAGAGGGAAGACACATTTTATAATCCCTACAGTTCTCATTGTAGCAGAGCTAAGTCTAACAATGACATTCTTCTTAACATCAGCACTTAATTTCAGTGCTTTTTATTACGTTGGCCTTGTTTCATTAGAATCGAGCATCCTTCAAGCTGCTTACAAAACATGCTTTGTATTTTGCAAATTTTGTTGGCTTTTGTGTGAGGACTGGTGTGGTCAGAAGAACAAGTGACAGTGTTCACAGAACAGAGGGAAAATCCATTTAACTTTAAAATATAAGCACTTACTGAGACTAGAGAGGAAATAATGGAAGCAGGCTCTTCTGCCTAGCATGACAGTGGGATCTGAAAGAAGAGTAAGATACAGAGGAAGAACAGGGTAAGCAGCTGGAGTGAAATGCTATGTTTGTCAGGCAGGAAATCGATAATCTTTGTTGGAAAATCTTTTTACAAACCTTTATTCTGGGCCTGCTCTGTTTGGAAATTACAACAAAAGAAACAAAGCTTGTTACTTGGAAAAACCTCAGATTGCGTGTGTTTACTAAGCTGAAGGACTGCCTGGAACTGTTATTTTGCAGAGGAAAAACAAATGAGAAGGATTTTGCTGGTGAGAGCTGAATTCGTATTCCTCGGGGAACAGAAAACACGTGGATTTGATCACACCTCTTTTTCCTGCTTCCAGATATCTGTGCTTGCCTAAAGAACACCACTCTCCCTGGGGTAGCTAACAAACCCAACGTGGTCATTAACTTTTCCAAAGATAGCAACAGGGAAGCAGTGGCTTAAGCAATGCAGTGGCTCATTATGTGACCCACTGGATTGAGCTCAAGTCCCTGGTGCATCTCAAGGGAAGACAGAAGGAAGAAGGGCATTTAAGGAGACCCAGTCTGATGGCACTGGCAGAAAGTAAACCCCAGGGAGCAGCAGGATTGTAGGATGATGTTTTCCAACCACCTTGGCCACATTGCAGCAGTGCCTATCCCAGATATTCACAAATCACGAAGAAAGTCTGAGAAAGGCCTGAGATTGGTTAAAAGCATAAAACTGAGATTTAAAAAAAGAAAATAAAGTTAGGGTGTTGTTTATTGCCTTCATGTTTCTTAGCCGTTAGGGTGCACTTGACTCATGTTTTTAAGTTTCCCCTTGCTACCACGAGGTCTAGGAAACTTACTTAAAACCATAAGCCAAAATTCTCACATAATCATTTGACTGTGGGAGCTGAAAAATATAAAATTATGAGAGGTCCAGCACTTGTTGTTGGGGCCAGGCATATGGCAAGTGCTTGGAAAAGGCCTCTCTGAGAGGGAGGGAAGGCAGCCTTGGAAGGGGGTGCAACATAGAGGCCTGGGAAGTCACTGGGGATGAGTGTTAAGAGGTAGGCAGGGGGAGAGGATGGGTTCTTAAGAAAAGCTAAGCCATCATGGTAAAATTCAAGGCTGATGCAGTACTGGTAGGGACATCAAGCCTCTCATTATGGCCTTTGCCTGTCTGTGCATGCTAGCTCCAACTTCCAAAGGAGATGGAAAAATATTTCCTATGATAACCTCTACAAGTTAACCTCTGGAAGTCCTTGGTGTAACAAAATAGTTTGCCAGTTGAATTTGCTCTTCTGCAAAGACCGACACTGTAGTTGATTTACAGAGGGAATATTGCAGTGTAAGAATTGTTACTGGAGAAGTGGGTGCTTGACCTGAGCAGAGTGAGCTGAGGAATATGAGTGCATGTCCAGATTAAAACTAACTGATAAGAAGGTGACCCGTGGCAGCCCTAATTTAGCTATTCAGTGTAGTAATAGAATAAGCATCTTTATAGCCTGGAGAAAGCCAAAAAGCAACTGGACTGAAGTGATGAAATAGTCTTAAGGCTGTGAATATTTACATTTCTCAGTTTCCGTCTTCTAAATTATCAAGTCAAGCCAGGAGTGGAATAGGGTGTTGAGAGCTGTGACAGGCCCTAGCTTTGAATTAGCCTCCCTTCAGCTGTGGGATACCTCTGAATGCAATGCAGAAGTGGAGACAAGTCTGCCTTGTAGTTCAAGCATAGGGTGAAGATTTAGGAAAATGCAGTCCTGTTGCCAGCTCAGCCACTGATGGAGGTATGATTATACGCGTCTCGTACTCAGTGGACTCTGACAGACAGAGGAAAGAAATTCTTGCAGATGGCAAACGTGAGCACTGGCATCTGTCCCCTCTAGCACCGCAGTTGGCACACAGGGGCTAGCTTCCTACTTCAGACAGCTGAGTCTGGATGTGCAAATACCCTTCTTACTCTGTCCAGAAGCATCCTTGGATGACTGTCATGATTTTCAAGGCTGGAGAATCTGTTCTGTCTTAGATATTGTTAAAAAGAATTGCTTAAAATATATATATATTAAAAAAAAGTAAAAAAGAAGCAAAGGACTGTGAGGGGTTTTTTTCCCCACAGAAATCCATACTCCATTGGATGTTTTTATTTTGCTTACTGCTGTATTGAACAGACTTGGCACTGCACTGAGAGCTATATGAGGCTTTGGGTTGACTAGCTGATACTTATCCGTGTATTAAAAGACTCTACGGTTTTGCTGCATACTGAATACATTGTGCAGATTAGGCACTCTTGAAAATCACATTAGAAGTATCAGTTCAATACCTTTTGTAAGAAACTTGAACTAAAATAGAACCATGAAAGAAAAGCCAATCTAACATTAATATTCCACAAAAGTAAAAGTGGAGTATTACAGACATCAAATCAAAATCAAGTCAACAAATTTGCTGTGGCACTGGATCAAAATGAAACCGAATTGCCAACTCGATGAAAACCTGCAGTGTTTATGAATGCTGACAATCTATGAAAGCAAATGTCTGTTTAGCTAAGAATTTCAAAAGGCGCATTTTCTCAGGGCTGGACACAAACGTAGCACTGAGCTTGGTTATGCAATGGTGAAAACACAATTTCAGAGGCAATTATCTAGCTTCCTTCTTTGGATCCTGTTCTTGAGCAATGAGTAATTCCTACCCCCACCCACATGAGTGCCATCATAGGTAGCACAGACTTGGAAGAGGACTCTCCTGATAAGAAAAAATTGTCAGACGTTATTTACCAGGAATCGAAGATGACAATTTCAAGTTTTTAAGGATTAAATAGAGGCCCAGAAGATACTTTAAAGAGCAATTTTATATAATGTTATATATAACTTATAAGTCTCGGGAACTTTCTTCCCCACATCTCTTTTTTAGAGATGTTTGTGCAAATCTGGAAATATAAAACTACATTTTAACACTAGGAAACTGAATAGTATGAAAAAACCTGGGAGCCTTCTACCTAACAAAACAGGAAAGGGAAAAATAGATTACTAAAATACACGTGGTGTATCTTCTTGAACTCTCTTACTCCTTTATGCTTATAAAATAGAGGTAAGGACTAGGAGGTGATTGTCCTGCTCTACTCTGCACTGGTGCTGCCTCATCTTGAGTACTGCATGCAGTTTTGGGCACCACAATATAAAAAGGACATCAACCTATTGGAGGGTGTCTAAAGGAGAGTCATGAGGATGGTGAAGGGTCTGGATGGAATGACTTAGGAGGAGCAGCTAAGGTCACTTGGATTTTTCAGCTTGGAGAAGAGGAGGCTGAGTGGTGACCTCATTGCAGTATGTGGCTTCCACATCAGGGGAAGAGATGGGGCAGGTACTGATCTCTCTCTGACCAATGACGAGACTCAGGGAAATGGCAGGAAGCTGAATCTGGGGAGATTTAAGTTGGGTATCAGGAAAAGGTTTTTCACCCAGAGGGTGGTCGAGCACTGGAACAAGCTCCCTGTGAAAGTGGTCACAGCACCAAGGCTGCCTGAGTTCAAGAAGCATTTGGATGATGCTCTCGGGCACATGGTGTGATTCTTGGGGTGCCCTACACAGGGACAGGAGTTGGACTTGCTGATCCTGATGGGTCCCTTCCAACTCAACATATTCTATGATTCTATTACTACAGCTGAGCAGTGAAATGGCAGTGGTAACAGCCCCTCATTGAGACAAGGGCTTTCCTGGATTAGGGACAGACTCATGAAATCCTGATGCTTTTGGCTGGCACCATAATTCGTATTAGCTAGAGATTTTAGAGGACTAAAAGTTCAATCCTTTTCCAGCAATATAGGCTGCTGTCCTGGGTTCAGAACCAGTTGGAATTTTCAGATGTCCCTCACTCAGAATTGTAGCACTTTCCTCCAAGGATGAGCCATGAGTCTGTGCTGGCCTTGGAGTTTGGTCCAACAGGGCTCAAATTCACTCTTACATAGCAAGTATCAATATAAAAATAGCTATTGAAATCATAAGCATATAATGTTTTGAATGCCACAGAAACGGATACCTTAATGGGCTCAAATGCATCACACAGTTAGATACACGAGATTAGATAACGGGAGCACATCTGTCTGCTTTTGAGGGAGCTGCCATTATCTTCATTGAGGCATGGTCCCAAGATGACACTGTGTCATAATTTTATGGAACATTCAACATTTAAAAGTTGTGGGTTTTTTAAAGTAGCTGCTTGGGAAAAGTAAGCTACAGAACAAGATGGCAACAAGCAGTGTTGACACTGTCTGACAGCAGAATTAAGAAATAAAAATGTACTGTGTGTCTCATCACCTCAGCTACTTTTCACAAGTACTTGCTTTCTGTTTTGGAAATGACCTATAAGTCAGACAGCTTCTTAGCATGAATATTTATCTTCCTATATTTTATGCAATAATATATGAAATATATTGTAAAAACTTACCTTTTCTCTGCAGTCTACATACAAGGTATTTTTTTTTTCCAAAACTGTATTTTATTCCCTTATTTTCTTAGTAACTTTATTGATTTTTTTTTTTCATTGTCAGTCCTCTTGGTTTGCAATGCTGGAGTCACTGCTAGATCTTAAAATGCCAGAGGGACCAAGGCACAACTTAAAGGACAGTGTAATTCTTGCCTGAAAGGCAGCGATTTGATGTCAGCTGTATGGAAGAAAATACACTCCAACTTGCACTATTCTTACAGATAGTATGTTTGCACACCACAGAGCTGCTTCTCCCTTTGGAAAAGCTCTTACACCATAGACTCATGGCTCCTGTCTGTGTAACAGTAGTAACAATACACATTTGCATCATAAGATCTATTGCTTTAATATTTGAGATTCAGGGCATTCTGTATACATTATTTTATTAAGAATAAAATTATAGTGCAGAACACCAGGGAGGATGATTGGAGAACTATACCAAGAATCTGCACCTAAAGAAGAGCAGCCAAAGGAGAATAACCTTTGGGTCAATAATCTTCATTCTGATAACGTACTTCAACATTAGGACAGTTTGAGGTTTTCTTTATTGGCTTTAATGCTTTAAGTGAAATCTCAGGATTAAAGTCAGCCAGTAAAAGAGAAGCCTGATTTGAAGAATTTTTTAATTCACTTGGCATACTGAAGCTCTTAAACTCAGCTTACAATTGAATTTAAGTTAGAGTGCACTGGATTGTGAAGAAATCTTAAATATAAATAATCTCCAACTCAGAGATTCCACAATCCAGAATTGTTTTGAGGGGGAAAGGACAAAAAAATCTGTGATGATTGGATGTCTCAGTTTGCCTTCAATTCCATAATACCGCTTATATATTTTAATATAACTTGAAAACTACAGAGTCTTGCTTTGTAGAGATCAGCTGAAAGAAAACCACACCAAACTGCCCAAATTGAGTCTGCAGGTTACAAAGATGATGTTATTTCTCCTGCACAAAGTTTTGTATAGGAAGTTACAGTACTGTAGAAAATACTAGCTCAAAATTCGTTTTCCATAAGGGAACATACCTAAGCATAAATGAAGAGGAGCAAGTTAAATTGGAACTTTCAGGTTAGCATTTTTGGGCTGAATTTCCTCTGTGGCGGAGAGAGGGAGCTGAAATGAATGATAAAGCAACTGTGTAAAAGCTCTTCTCCCAGCCTGTGGTTCCAGCAATCATAAACTAAAAAAACCATGATTGTAAGGCATCAGAGCCTTTCCCTGTAACTGTAATCATGTTGTGTGTTTTAATAAATGCAAAATCACCATAGTATCTACCTCTAATGAATACAAAGGTTAACTCTAGTGATTTCTTCCAATTAGAAAATATTTTTCAGTCATTTTAATAGCAGAAATCAGCAGATGTTTACATCAGTTGGAGTTAATGGCATTTCCCCTTTGGCTCCAATGAGGACCAGGACTCATTGGACTCATTTTTGTTACTTTTAGGACTTTTTTTTTCTTTTTCTTTGCTATCAGAGAGCTGTGAGAGTTAAACTTCAGGTCTGATGATCTCCTACCTTTCTGTATCCCTGCTTGTGTAGCTGTCACTCACATCATCCCTGTGATCAGAGAAACAACGCTTGTAGTAGTTATTCAGGCTTTAAAATATTTCCTTAAAGTTCTATACTGCAGATTCATGAACATTTCTACAGACTGGATGAGGGATGTCAATCAGCAGCATTGCCAGTTTCTGAACTGCTCTTATTTCCGAAATCACTCCTATTATTACAGCCTGACAAACTACCCCAAAAGTTCAAAAAATGGCTGGCTGCAGGGGCTAATTCAGCTCCTCTTTGTGGCATTTTGTTTTTTCTCCTGCCATGACTACTGTCCTACTTTTTCCCACGGTTGTTAAACCACCAACTAATTATGTATTATCAAAGCTGCACATAAAAGTGGAGTTTGTCTCATGGTTTGATGTATATAAAAACAAGGCAGTTGAGTCAGACAGTCAAGTCAGACAGTTGGGGTACCAATTGCTGTGCTGCTCCACCTGGTGCCTGTGTTAGCACTTATTCACACCTTCCCTTTGTTCTTCTGGGCTCCTTTTACTTTGTACCACTTCACAGCTAGAATAGGTACTGCCTGCTGCATTATGTATGCTTTAATGTGTTAGGTTTTTTTATTGTTACTACAGGAGAACAAAAGGGCTCATAAGGGTGTGTTTTCATTCTGGGAAAATTTCTCAGTAATGCAGTAGCTTGCATGTTGGGGAACTTGAACCATGAAGAATGTGACAAAGATTACTAGATGCCAACTTGGTTTTGCTGGGAGTTGCTCAGGCAGTTATTTGGAAGAAATGGAAAAACCCTGAGCCTCCTTCCATGCTGGAATGGGTTCAGCACTCTGCAAATATCAAGGTAGAAATTTACATGTTTATCCCTTGAGAAGTGAATGCACATATGGTATTCTTTTGCAAATTGTTTAATGAAAGCTAAAAAAGTGCGTGAAATCTGGAACACTCACTTTCACAAACACCTACAACCCAGGTTGAAACACGGAGGTAATTTATTTTCCATTCCAGTATTATTTTTCCCAGTTCTCTCACCTCAACTAACAACAAGAGACCTACATTCTCTTTGGTATCTGTTCAATTTCACCTGGTAAACCTGCACAATACTGAAATGTAGAGGTTGCTACCTTATGTGTTAAATCTTTTTTTGATATAAAGGTATAAGGAGGGATTTTCATTGCAGAGTTTTGTTCATGTTGTTTTATAGAAATTCTAAACTTTCAGGCGATGTGACCTGACAATATTCTTTCTATTATATTTGTTTAGCACTTGGCAGTTGAGCTAATATACAGCAAGGGAAAATGGAGATTGCCCACTCTGGGGTAGGAGGTTGGGAATTGCCGACTATATTCAGCTGCTACTACTTGGAAGAAGATACTGTACTTGCCGAAGCGCACTGCCTAGAACTATCAAGACTTGTCAGTTTGATTTCTGCTTTGAACAATTTGAAAAAAAGAAAAAAGCAAAGAAAATACCCTAACCCTTGATACTCAGATCATTGCTGTTTTTCAGACTGTATGCTCATTTGACAAGACGCTTACCTTGTTGCCTGAAAGAGCACTGGGAACAAATCCTGGATTTTCCCTGGGCTGTTCTCAATGAAGCACGCACTGGCATGTGGATCCATTGCTAGCTTGCCAGTGAACAGCCACAGCATTTGTGTGCAAAGGTCACCCAACCAGAGCCCTTCTCTGTATGGTAGAGATGGGCTGACAGGTTGCCACATGTGTATACCCCTGTCTGTAGTATGTTCTACCTGGCCTCCTCCTTTTGTAATAACCAAACCAGTAAGCAAAGAAATGGGATCGAGCCATATCCACTTCTTCCATTTCCCATGTGGGCTCAACAACTTCTGCTTTCTGATTTTGCTGTCTGCCTGCCTGGCAGCAGTTGGAATAGGTGCCTTAAGACTACCTCTTTTATGGGTATGCATAAGCTTTTATCACAGCAGAAACTCTACATGTGTAGAGTTCTATCCATTAATACAAGAAAATGCAACTTACTGAAATTTCCCAGTTCCACAGGACACATAATCCTACACTTGTGTTCCTTCGTTCCTTCCCAAAGTGTCTCTCTCGAAAGCACACAGCTAATTGTAGCTAATCAAATTACTGGGTAATCTCAGGTAGCTTAGGCAATTAACAGAAGTTTCACTTTGATTACTTTTGTGCAGGTTTTGTATAGAAACAATGCTCTGAAGACTCATTTTAGGGAGAACGCTATTCTATCAACGGAGACGGCAATTTCTCTCATGTAGTGACTTCCTTGGTTTCAGTGAAGACAACATCAAGACTTTCTCTTCTAGCAGTGAGGCCTGATGACCCTTAAAATTAGAATGTGAATGTGAGAACTTAATGATCACCTTCAGTTATAAACAGTGCTAATTATAGAAATAAAGGAAACATTAAAAGCTGTAAACAGAAGATTCTGCCACTTCTTTTCTAATTATATATGCTGTAGTCAGACAAACCCATTTTGTTCTGGGTACCTGGCAGTCAAAAACGCTGCTCTGCAACATTCACCTGAAAGCAATGGCCCAGGGAGAAATAGGTTTGAACTTGCATGGACAGTCCTTGGATTATTTTCATGTGAATGGCAGAATGAAATAATTTGTGATTGCAGATAATGCATGAAGCAATTACTAGAAATATGGTATTTTGGCCCAAGGAAATTCGTGTTCAGGCAACAATTTAAAATGTTTTAAATTCTACACTTCTCTAGTAGGTGACACAAAATCCTTTTTTGGTAGTGATTATATCACCAAGTCTGTCCTTGCATGCCCTTCCTTGTTAACTGTTCAAGCATTAAAAAGATTTATGAACCTTGTCTTTCTTTCCGTAGCCTCTTTTTTCCCTACTTTTTAGTTTGCAGTATTTGATATGCAAAGTTTTATGCTTTTTTAAAAAATGAAGTGCTGTATGTAATAAACTGCTGTATTTAAGATTAGATACATAGCTTTATATTTACTCACTTGGACCTGGAAAAAGCTGTACAGTTAGAGAAAATCCAACATTTCCATCAGTGGTCAGACTAGTCCAGCTAGTTACTTAACAGTGAAGCTTGTTATATAAGATGCTCCAGAGGTATAAGCAAGATATTTCAAGATGAACAGTATAAAACAATTGTTGAAAAAAAATGCTCTATGTATGTGTGGATTATCATTCTGAATTACTTTTAAACCTACCCAGTAACTCTGTGAAAATTTTACAATCACAATTAATAAATAAACTTTAAACAAATTTTGAAAGAAATTCTAGTCTACAGTGGCAGTATCTTCTTTTATATTATGTAAAATGATGTACTGCATTACTTTATCTCAAAGTCCATGATTAGGTACATCTATTGCATATCATCTCTTACTCATTTTTCTCTGTATATCTTTACAGTCTCTTCTTACGGATCATCTTCCAGTTTCTTTACCCTTTCAAAGTGTATTTTCAGAACCCTTCCTATATCTACTTTTTCTTTTTTCTTTTTAAATAACATGAGAGATACTGCATTCCATATACAGCACTGGAATGAAATAGAATAAAAATGTCAATATTTTTTCTCATTCTTTGTGTTCTCTGCATTTTGCCTCCTTCCATAACTTCTGGGTTACATAGGTGACTCCCAGATATGTCTGTTTCTGAATACTACTACTTAATTTATGTGCATAGTGTTTGAGGAAACCAGAATCAAAATGAATCCAGAGCAGAAATTGAAATCAAGGGGAGGAATAAATAGACTTACAACACATGACCAGAGAAAATAAATAAGAGATCAGCCAAGAAAAAGCAGGCTTGTCAATTATTTATACCTTCTGGAATAAAAATAAATTGTCTTTGAGGAGACATGCATCAAAATTTTCAGCCAGTGCAAATCTTTGTGTCATTGCCTCCACTGGGACCAGAGGACCTCTGCAGTGATGTGTGTTGGAAGCGGCCACTTCAATAGTCTTTTCATGGGTTAGAGGATGACACATCCGCAGCAGAGAAGCAAGCCACAGTTCCTCAGTTTGCAGCAAGAGGAAAGCCAGGGCTGGCCCTTACCTTGGCCAGATTTTACTTGATTGGAGGTGGCAGTTGTATATGAGCAGCTGGTGGGAAGATGCCAGCACAAGGTGGGAAGCCTGGCTGGTGTGGGCTCGCCTCCTTTACCCCCACAGGCCCATACCAAAACATGGCTCAGGTATAAGGGCAACATTTGCTCTTGAGGTTAGTTAGTGACAATTCACATGCCTGAGGCTGTGGAGGTCTAATTGGTGCCTGAGAGAGTGCAGGGCTAGGCTGTGTCCCCATCACTGCCAGTCCAGGGATTGTCCCTGCTGTGGGCTCCTTGCCCCAAGGAGCAGGTGGGCACTGCATACAGTGGTGGTCGGGTGCAAATTTATACATGTCTACATTTAACAGGCACTTTGAGGCAGCTGCCCCGAGAGTCAGCCTGCAAGTATGACTCTTCAAGGCTGGCTGAAGTGCATCCCTCCCTGGACGCGTGGATAACCCTGTGCCCTGGGAGATGCTTGGCAGGCCCTACTTGGTGCAGTTTCATGCTCTGCCTGTGAGCTGCCTGCAAGACTGACCCATAGGTACAAGGTCCATGAATGAGAGAGCGTGCTGTGGGCAGGTATGCACCTGCAGATGGCCTTCAGCAGTGAAGAGAATCTGATTTGGGGTAAAAAATGGGAAGTCACTCAGTTTCAGCTTCAGCCTGAGAGAAATGCAGTGAGCATGCAGGCAGCCAACACGTGTGCAACGGCTGCAAAGAGGCCTGCAGGGCCTGCTGCTTTGTCACCGTCCTTGGGAGAGCACATTAGGGCAGAGGACAAGGGCTGGCATTGCCAGTCCTTCCCCCATACCCTTTGGGGCAAGGCTGTTGACACAGGATGGAAAAGAAATCCTGGTCCCTGAGGCAGGCAGCTGCCTTTTGCCAATGGATGGGGAGATACAACACACTCCTAAAGTCCCCACATCACAGGGAAAAAAAACAAACAAAAGGGGAAATCACATGCCAAGGACACTCTTCCTATCCCAAAAAGGACATTAGCAAACACCATAACAATGCATGCCATAATACAGCTGTCTGTCCCAAGTGTATGCAGCATGCCTGGGGAGAGGCTATTTCTTGCTGATCTGATACGATTTGTAACTTTTCTTTGCATAACAGGAGCTGAGAAGCCATTCTCCCAGCTGTGGATGAAGAAAGAGCTGAAAACACATGTGCATATTGCTTACACCCTGTGGATGTGTTAATGTGCTTCCCTCCCAGGAACAATGTAGTGTGACAGAGTGGGGATGCGATCAGTCACTGGTGTTACTGTTAGCTTTACAGTAATGATCTTTTGATATTTAAACTCTGTCACATATCTTTATTCCATCTTCAACAGGTGTTAATCTCCTTGCAGAAATAGCTGAGCATTTGGCTTTGCTCAGCTGTTTCTAATCAGAGCCAAAGGCAGTCCTGAAGCAATTGTAGTATTTCCCTTTTTAAATTGGCTGTGAATATTTAAAAGAAAATACTACATTTCTATGAAGCCTCAGCTAAACGCGTTTCTCCCTCTGCCTTGGCAATACCTGCTTATAATAATGCAGAGCCAGCAGGAGGCCAGTTGCCCAATTTTGCTCTTTCAATACACATTGAAATATTTGAGGGATGAGGAAGAGCCAGCCAGCAACTCCACCCTTTGCTCAGAACTGCTGCAGAGACAGCGTGCTCTGCAGAGCAACAGGGATGGACAGGCAGGATCCCTGAAAGATGGAGTCATCCGTACAGTGGTGATGTGATGGTGGTGGGATGCACAGCAGCAGGGCAGCATCACTGGCTTTAATAACTGGAGGTTAGCATACATTGAAACAATTCTAGTAGCCTTGAAAACTAATAATCAGGAGAGCAAAGAAAATACTGTCTATTGGTTGCTGAAACACTGTCTCTGGGCAGAAGCTCGGGTGAAGTTCTTGCCTTGCTAAGCTTGTGACTGACCCTGGGGATGCTACTGCCTCCTCTCCCTGCCTGGTGAGGTCATCAGAGAGATCCCTGTGGGACCCTTCTGTGATATTTTTTGGGGGATTTCACAACAAGAAGAAATTTCATCAATCTCCACCAGATGCTTGTGGACAGTATAAGTGAGTTTTGGCCCTTGTTGGAGCCCAAAACTGGTGGACATTGTATGTCCTGTCAGACATTCATGTCCACCATCGTTAAAGTTAACTGACTTGCTGTAAGATATGCATGAGTTTGAACACCATGTTGTAACAACAACAACACTGCTTGGCTTTACTAGAGAGGTATTTGTCTATCTGTAAATCTCAAATGGCTTTACAAAGGAAATTGCAGAGACATAAATCTAGGAAATTAACAGTAAATGTCAAACCTGGAAGAAATCCAAACATGTACTGGTATTAAAATATGCATACCTATGAAATGCTATTATTTTGGTTTGCAAGGCAGAGCATTCCAGTAAGTGGTCATTTAGGCATTCCCCTTTACTGATTAGCAAGTGTCCCTATGGAAAAATCCTGGAGCAAGGCTACCTCTCTGGAACTGTTTGTGGTCTTGTGGCAAACCAAATCCTCACTTCGCTCTCTTTCTCACAGCAACTGCTCTGCCCCTGCCATGTAAAATGCCTTAATTGCTTTCCTTAAATCCTGAGCCAGTCCTGGTGGCTGTAGAGCCTTGGAGCTGCCTGCAAGAAGCTGGGGGAGGACACACTGACCAGGGTGCAGGAGATCCTCTGGCACTGGCAGGTTGCTGCCTCCCCCAGGGCTCAGGGGAATTTCCCTGTTATTCCTCCGTAACAGATGCATGCATGGAAGTTGTAGCATACAGGAAATCAAGTATAGGAAAGTTTCCTGTGTTCCTGTTGCCTCTCAGTGTTAACAGTAGTTCCTTGGGGCAGTTGTAGATGGAGTCACAGCATTCCTGAAGATATCCTAATGGGTACAACTGTTTCTCCACATCTGAGATTTTTATAACAAATAGATATAGGTGCAGTCAAAGCCCTTTGTTTGTTGTTTGTTTGATGGTTTGGTGGTTGTTGTTTATTTTTTGGTTGGCGGGGGGGTTTTTTTGTGGTTTTTTTTTTGTGTGTGTGTGGAGTATTTTTTATTATTATTTGATGTATCTTAAAAACATCTCTATAATCTTTGTGTTCTATATTAAATTGTATTAAGAGCTTATAGTGTTATTGGAGAAGTCTATAGGATTTTTTGTTACATTCTGTCACATTGAGAAAATCATGCTCTAGGAGTGACTGCTGCTGTTACATGTAAAGTGCAAGAATGGAATGATGGAGGAGTAAGATACTCTTAGAAGACCCTGAGAGGAAACTTGGATATCATAACAAAAACCCTAATAACTCATTATTAAAGCAGCAAATTTAGAGAGTCCATCACTGAGATGTGTTCCACAAAATCAGCAACATCCCCACTGTGTTTCTGTGTCTGCAGATGGGTTGCTTGCTCTGTGGCCACCAGCTTCTCCACATCCCCCTTGAAATGGGGACCCAGAGCAAGACCTGGACCCCCAGCACAGCCTCACTAGTGCTGAGTACAGCAGGGTAGTAACCTCTTAGTTTCTGGCCTCTTTCACAGTATAGAGGGAGATGATTTATCCCTTGCCAGAGTGAGCTCATCCAATCCTGATGGGTACCTGATCCTGGTGCCCATGGAGGAAGCTGCATTGCTCTGAACATAGGGACTGAAAATAGATTTTTATTGGTTTTTATCCCAATCCTACTGCCTAGTGGGTATTATCTAGAGTAACGTGGTGGGTTGTGCTAGAAGGGTTGCTCAGGAGCCAGTACATCAGTGCGCTCAGTATCAATTTTGGAGAAGCCTGAGCTATTGCAGAGCAAACTGGTAGTTTGCTACAAAATGATGAGCTCTGTGTGGCAGCGGCAGAAGCACAGACCTTTGGGCAGGGTTTGTTTGCACTTGAGTGCAAAGCCTGCACAAGTCTTCTCTCCACATCGTCATTTACTTGTGAGGATCCTGCTTACTCTGTAAGTCATTAGGTAAGGGTCTTGAGGGGGCAGGGAGAAAAAGAAAATTTCAACCTTTTAATAAATGCAGGAAATAAAGATGTACAACAGGAAAACTTTAAATAATTAAACAGTATTTGCTTGTTTTCTTCTTCAAGAATTATTAAACCAGCCAGTCTAATTTTTTCCTTTGTCAGTTTGTAGATGTTGAACAAATAGGTAAGTAATGGAAATATGCTCGCCAATCTGCATTTTCAGTGGTACTAAAGTAAAGGTTACTTCTGATCAAGTGTAAAGAGAAACATATTACTTATTCTAAACTGTCACAAAGAGAATTTTCCCATTCCTGTTTCTGCTGAGATGTTGTACTTGCATATACTACACAAAGTAAGAAATAAAAACAGAACACTGTGGAGAACATACAGGGTTGCATTCATACCGTAGGCAGCCTATCAGAAAAATCAATGTCTGAGTTTCTATTTGTTTTTCCTCCTCCCCAGATCAAATAAAGCTATTAATTAGTGTTATTCGTGATGCTGTTGCCCTTTGCAAAATATACGCATTAAAAATGCTTCTTCATTCAAATGATGTTCCATAAATTGTTCTCAACCAGTTTCCAAATGAAATCAAGTTTGAAGAAAAAGTGTATAATATCCAAGAGGTAAGCAGACAACAGTAAATAGAAAAAGATGTATTTGTAGAACATGTGTTGCACAGTAGGATTATTATACTTCAAACCTAAGCAATAAAATGAAGACAATTATTAAGTAGCTATTAGGAACGATTCTAAAGGGTTGAATACCTTATTAAAAAAGCAGCATTATAAAACTGCACTAAATTCTCCAGCTCAGCCAGAAATTCATCAAGGGCCTTATTGCACACACCCATCTGTGAGTTAAAAAGAGGTCTTATTATGCAGCCCTTTGTGCTGGAGAGTTGTGGTCATGCAACACCTCTAAAATGGGGCCGGGGGCAAATTCCCTGAAATCTGTTTCTTTAATGCTTGAGCAGCTGTCTCGGGATGGCTAGAAACAATGAAGTGCTATACATAATTATTTTACCCATGGCTGAACGATAGCCAGCTTTGCTCGAAAGCCAACAGCTGTTTAATAGTGCATTGGCACATACTATACCAGTCTATTGAGGGAAGGGATAAACACATAATCCAGCTGATGTTTTAGGTCATAGTTTAACAAACCAATTTGGAAGTGAGTCAGGACAGAGTGCGCCCTGATGGGCTCAGAAATACCATGGGGCCTTTAGTGGCACTAGGAGTGCCCAGATGATGTCCTTCATCTAGACAGTGGCTGAGGACCATAGTGTCTCACAGTAATATTCTGATGAATGCATGGCCTAGGGCCACTTAAAAGCTATGACAATGCTCTGAGTATGCTTTTCAGTCCCAAATGTGTTTCATAAAGCAAGTTTGAGAAGTTCTGTTTGACTTGCACTGTTTTTGTATCCTTAGCAATGCTCCTAGCTCCACCTTTTGAAAGCACAAATATGTGTTCTCCAAATCTGGTCAGTGCTTGGTCCTGCCTCAACCATGAGGGATTAAGGAATTATTAAACATTTCTCAGTTGCTCTTCCCAGGTGATGCTGACATCTGCAGCAACTGCAGTCATGGGACGGATGTGAGCAAGTCACGTCTACCAGCTTCCTGTGTGCTAGTCTCTGTGAGGGACCCCAGTCACTCCCGTGGCTGTGCCTATTCCCAGAGGGAGAATGGAGGGGATGAGAAGGCTTGACTGCCAATCTGTGACTGCCACATCTGCAATCCTGGATGCCTCTGAGGGGCAGTGGTGAAGATGGCCTCTCTTATGCCCCACAGCACAGCAACATGTGGCTTAGAATAGCAGCTACCTCTCTGGGGGGACTGTTTTGCTCTAATAATACATTTTTTTTTGCCTTTACTAAATCCAGTTCTGTATTTATTCATATACCAAATCCTAGTTTTATAAGTAGTACTGTAAAACAGGTACAAGTACAGCCACAGTTCTCTCTTCTCCAAAACTTGAATGGCTTATGGCAGTGGCTTCAACATGCTGCTGTCCTTCTCCTTCCCTTCTCCTGGTGTTGCACTTAGTTGTCAAAGCAAAGCAGAGGAAGTCCATCCAGATTTCAAAACCTTTTATCAATGTGTTGTATCCTACTTCTAATAAAACTTTTCTATGTCTTTAGAGCCTAAAGGAAGGAAAAGCCTGACTTTCATCTGTCTCTTCATTTTTACTACCACTTGTCCTGTCTCTCAAAGCTGACTGGTTTAGATCATACTCTGATCCTTCTCTCCCAGAAGGTGCTGGCTTTGAGAAGGGGAACTAGCTTGCTAGAAGCTGTAAACTTATTTCATTTACAAGGTGCAATGAGCTGCCCCACCATCAGCTGATGAGCCATGCCATCAGATAGGGCAGTGTACTTAGCTTGACAGAGGAGTAAGGTAAAAGTAGGCTCTCAAAGTGCTGCTTCAGGTTGCTTTTCTTCTGTCAGAAGAAGTAAATTAACCTTGAACAAAAGAATCTTTTAGAATAAAAATAAAAACTGTTTGTAGAGCAAGAACTGTATGCCCAGAAAGTAATGACAAGTCATCTTTCAGAACTGCCACAGAATTGTAGTACCTTGTAAAACACAAAGAGACTGTTAATCATTAATTATTTTTTAAACAGGAATTATTAAATATGTTATATTAAAGCATCTTTAATGCTGATCTAAAACCTAGGCTCATTCATTCTCAGAAATATCTTTGAAAAAATAATGGCATCATGATAATACCCTGTTATGCTTACCCTCAGCTAAGACTATCATATCAGAGTGTTAATAGTGTGAATAAAATGTCTTTCCTTCAAGAGGAAGGTTTTCAAAACTGTGATTGGTGTTTCAGTGTGACAAAAATGGGAAAAGACAAGCTCCTGCACTGTCACAAAATAAAAAAATCACAGCATTTAACCAGGAAATTATTCTCCAAGGAAAATATTAGGACAAATGAGACAAATAGCCCTTATTTTGCAAAAGGCACATTTGAGGCTTTAGGTATTTTAAACTGCATTAGTTGATAATAACAATTCACGTATTCTTCGGCATGCGGTGGTTTCTAGCTCTGCACTCCTGGTGTAGGATCCTGTTTGAGAAATTATGTGAAAATGCTGATTGTGTTTATCAGCAAACAAAACTGAGATATTTTTCACCTGAGCAATGAATTAACTAAAAATAACTTATTAAGGTAGTCTAGGAGGCAGCAAATGTGCATGCTGCTGTAAAGCTTTGTGTCAGTAGAGGTATTGGACTGCTTTAAATTGGGTGCCGTATTTCTATAAGGATCTCTTGTAGGCACAGCTTGTGTTGAGATTGTATTCCTTAACATTAGCATAAAAATAGATAAATTTTTATCTCTTTCATGCAGTGTACAGAAACATTTTCACAAAAACTGGGATCACTGAATCACAGAGCAAAAAATTAGAAACGGAAATGCCCTGATGACTTATTCAGTTCTGTCCTCCTATAATTCAAATATATTTCCTGTGATATCATTTTCTTTTTTTTGTGGAGTTCACTTTTGAATGATGCATCATGACCATTTCATCATTTGCCTGTGCATATCATCCCACAGATTCAACTATTAAGTGCCTTACTTATGTCTCATTAATCCTGGTTTTATCTCTTGGCTGTGTTCTTGTTATCATATTCTCTAAGAATTACAGAGAGCTGTGGGAAAATCTGTTTGCATGAAATGACATTTATATTTCTCCAAACCCACAAATGTAACATTTTTTGAGGTGCAAATTTGTTTGGCTAACCTTTCACATTTGCTCATCCTTTGAATTTTACATTTCTGATCAGCACAATGATCAGAAATAACAAAATACACCAAGAAAACTATTCTTATGGTATCTGGGGAAAGAAAGAGAAGCAGTATCTTAAATGCTCCCTTTCTGTAAAAGGTTCTAGGCATGTTTCGAGAACCAGAAGGAAAAATAATGAATTCTGTGCTCTTCTGAATACCTGTGGAATTATTCCAAGTAGTTTTTCATTTGGTGGTCTGTTTCCCATATGGTGAGCAGTAAACATGACCTATTGTTCAGAGCTAGCCTGAAAAATGGAAATAATATACATCTGTAGTCACAGACATGAAGTTTATTCAAAATAAACTTTATCATCTTGGTTTGGTGATTCTCACTTGACAAAAGATTCTTGGAGGATACTGATCTACTAACAGTCCTGGATCCAGTTAAGAGGAGCTAGGAAATGGCTGGTGCATTTTCTTGCTGATTTAGTGAAGAATTTTGATGACTACAGGCAGCTATAGTTCTAATATGTCTAAATACATTCCAGTAATAGGTGAGGACCACTGCATCGTGCCTTGGGGAGAGAAGTCCCTGAAGTATAGGCAGGCAAAGGAGTCACCACTTGCAGCTGAGAGGAGGGTCAGAAGGATCTTGGTCAGAGACCTGGTCTGGTGGGGACCAGGAAGATTTTGTGGCTGCTCACTCAATCACAGCAGAGGCAAGTGGCAGCCCTGCAAGAGTGCAGCCTGTGGAGAAAATGAAGGGACTGTTGTCAGTGGCTTTGTATACATTATAAAGAATATGGCTTTATTTAGAAACCCCACAGCTCTTCTCTGGGCAAAACATCTATTCATTTCAGGTCTGAGTAGAGACTGCAAATTGAGGTCCTGTCTGAATTATTCGTCAATACTAGCTTCATTTCTCCAGCTCTCTGCGAACATCTTGTGATCCTGGAAGTGAAGGATCTAACATACCAAAGTCCTGCCTAGTCCTCAGTGCAGAGAGCTGCCTTTCATGTCCTCTTTTTCTGAATGCAGCAGCTCACTAGGGAAGTGCTGGGGCACCACTTCTTGTCCTTTAATCCCGCCACACTTGATAGTGAATTGGGTAAAATGTAATGGAGGTGATAATTACTTTTTCCACTCATTGTAGTCTCATTTTTAATTTCATTGTTATGTAATGATCTGTCTATTTTTTCATATTGCAAGTCTGCAGGACTGAAGAACTGCTCCTCAAATTGGTCCCAGGTGAATACATCATCAAGTGGCTACTTCTTAGGCATTTTATGATACTCCACAACTAATTAAATCTATTTCAGGAGATGGGAATCAGGAAGGATTTTTCTTATCAAGCACTTTACAGTACTTTATCCCTTCTACCATCAGTGAAGATTCTATTTTTTGCAGATTTCATCTGTACCTCAGGTGTGTTTCTTGGAGGCCAGATTGTTGTCCCTGTTCTTGGCCTCACTTACAGGGGCTGTCTTTACCCATGTACTGAACACTTCTGAGTTGTGGACAGGCTCCACAATCAACACAGATTGTCATTGTTATGTAGAATTTACAGTTGGAGACACAAAGTGATTGCATGACATAGAAAATCCATTGGACAGCCAGGAGTCTTGACTAAGGCTACACTTGACCATGACAGCTTCACTTGTGGTCTGAGCTTCTGTACAGATATAGAAAACATATAAAGCCATAATGATGCACAGATGAAGGGAAATGCTTTTAAGATTATACAAAATTAACTTCTACTTGCAGGTATGAAGAGGACAAAGTGCTCTCAAGTCCAGAAATTTTGCCAGCTTTTTGTGGAGAAAACCAGTAGTTATGGGTCATTGCTTGCTTTCCTTCAGGGCTGTGCAGTGTGAGAGCAGGGACATGGCAAACTGAAAGCAGCAGATGACAGAAAATTGTGGAGGGGTGTCTAACCAAGCTACAGAAGACCCAGAAAACCAGGTATTGTGTACAGTTCTGGGCTTCCGAGTTCAAGAGGGACAAGGTACTACTGGAGAGAGTCCAGCACAGGACCGCTAAGAAGATTAAGGGACTCTCAGATGGGTTTGTTCAGCTTAGAGAAAAGGAAGCTGAGGGGGGATCTCATCAATGTTTATAAATATCTAAAAGGTCTTAGGAGGATGGGACCAGACTCTTCTCAGTGGTGTCCACTGACAGAACAAAGAGCAATGGTAACACACTGGTACACAGGAGGTTTAACCTAAATATAAGAAAATAACTTCTTTACTATGTGCGTAACAGAGCACTGGAACAGGCTGCCCAGGGAGGCTGTGGAATCTCCATCCCTGGAGACATTAAAAATCTTCCTGGTCGTGTTCCTGTGTAATCTGCTCTAGCAGGGGGGTTTACTAGATAGTCTGCAGAGGTCCCTTCCAATCCCTACTATTCTGTGATTCTGTATAATGGAAGCTCCCTTTCTTAAGCCTTTAGAGACTAATTATGTCTCTCTAGTAGCACATATTAAACCCCTGCCACTTACGTCTTGATCACTGTTCTGCCTGTTGTGGGGAGAGGAAGAAAAAGTTCATCAGATGAGTCACACACCCTGAATCAGAAGCAGATGAAGAGCCTGAAGAAGAGAAGACTCTGGGGGGACCTTATAGCGACCTTCCAATACCTGAAAGGAGCCTCCAAGAAGGCTGGGGAAGACCTGTTCACAAGGCCATGTAATGACAGGACAAGGGGTAATGGTTTTAAGGTATGAAAGGGTAAAGTTCCTTAATATGAGGGTGGTGAATCACTGGAACAGGTTGCCTAGAGAGGTGGTGGGGACCCCATCCCTGGAGACATTCAAGGTCAGGCTTGAAGGGGCTCTGAGCAATCTTTCCAGTGTGAGATGTCCCTGCTTAGTATAGGGGGGTTGGACTAGTTGACTATTATGTGTCCCTTCCAACCCAAGATATTCTATGATTCTATGAAAATGTAACGATGATATGAGTTGGGGAAAATGTTTCTTTTAAATTCACCCTGGCCTGCTACTTCAAACATCTCATTACTTGCCTGTTATATAGATGCCTGCATGTATGTTAATGTATGTAATGTTAATGTATTTAAGCAAAGTACGGATGGTTTGTGGAGACCTACATTCAGTTATACATTCGCTTATACAGATATGATGGTGCTATTAATGTCTTTTTTGGCTGCAATAATGAAGCTGTCTAAAATAATGATGCAAAAAAGCTAGAGGGAAGAAAAGTGAAAAGGGAGAGTGCTACCTGATGACCCACTGGTGATGTGGTTGCTGCTCTTAGCTAAAATAAGAAGATGAAAGAAAGATTATGAAGCTATTGTTTCATTTGTTAGGGGCTATATACCAGGAGGTTGCCACATAATGGAAGCAAACCCAGCCCCAAGCACAAAGTGCTAGTTAAGAAGTGGTTGGAAAACATTATTAATGAAAATCCAAACTGGTGCAAACCCCACGTTCTTAAGATACTGTCTTGCAATGTTTTTACATCATTATAAGTCTGAGGCAAAAAACCCAGAGTTGAAACAATCACAGAAAAATAGTAAGTTATCTACTGTGTGATTTCCATCCTTGTATTACAATGACATGACACACTAATAATCTCCTGTTTATTTGAGGACCCTTCACAGAATCACAGAATCTTAAGGGTTGGAAGGGACCTTGAAAGGTCATCTAGTCCAACCCCCCTGCCAGAGCAGGATCACCCAGAGCACATCACACAGGAGCTTGTCCAGGCAGGTTTTGAATGTCTCCAGCAAAGGAGATTCCACAACCTCTCTGGGCAGCCTGTCCCAGGGCTCTGTCACTCTCACAGCAAAGAAGTTTTTTCTGATATTTACGTGGAACTTCCTATGTTCCAGTTTATACCCATTGCCTCTTGTCATAAAAATGTCAAGGTTATATCTTTTTTTCTGGAAATGTTATAAATCTAATAAACATATATATTTAAATAGAAAATTAGTACAAAACACGAACAAAACCCAAAACTAAGTAATCCATTTGGATTTAAATTCTTCAGCTTTTTTTTAGTTTGCACATTCTTTTTTTCCCTTCTTCAACTATGTTTGGATTCTGACCAGGGTGTATTTTCTTGTTTTGTCTTAGCTTTTATTAATATTAGAGAAAAAAATGAATCCACAAATTGCTGTTGTAATAATAAGAGTAAATTGCTCCATCTGAGGCAGGGTCCCAGTTGTCTTACTGATACTCTTCATTAGATGAAAGAACACACTTTATATTGTTATATTCATTAAAGTAAGACTAATGCTAAGTTTGAGTTCAATATTAAGCAATAGAAAAACACATTCTAAGAAGTAGTCCTTTTCCCTAGAGAGACAGGAGGGACAAAAGATAGGCAGCATGGGTGGGTGAAATGGCAGCTAGTCTGCTTTGCAACTGATGCTCCTACTCCAAAGCTTTGTGGCTCACTACTAAGACATTTAGTCTCTCAGGATAGCAGAAACCTGCCAATATCTCTGGGCTTGATGGCAAAATCACACCTTGCAGTAATCGTACTTTTCTCCCTTACCTGGTCTTACCCTAAAACTGTCAGTCTCCCTTAAATATATCTCTAACATATCTTCTTTCTCACTCCTGTCCAGCAATTTTATTTCCTCCATACTTTACCTGGTCTAAGGCATTAATCTGTTTCTTTCTGCCTGTCTCTGTTGTCTCCCTTCTTACCTCTCAGATGCTTTTTACTTTCCTCTGCCCCCCTCACTGGTGGGACAGTGTGCTTTTGGCAGCATCTCTGTGAAATCTCCAGTCTGCAGCACCTTTCCTGACAAGATTGGCTTCCTGTCCCTTTTCTCCATGAAATAAATGCCTCAAAATGAGGGAAGGAATGGGGACAGTCATTTCCCCTTGCTGACAAGTCTGTGACTTGTCACTACTACTGTGAACCTTCAGAGGCTGGAGAGGCAGAGTCATCCCCACCACCACCACCTTCAGGGCTACAAGCTCCCTTTTATATTTATTGTTTATACATGATCCTTATTCCTCAGATCCTCTAGACATCAGTGATTTGAAATTTTTCTTGAGAGATTCCAGAATATTGTCCTAACACTGGAAATACTAAAGCTTTTGAACTAGACTTATTAAAGAGCCCATGAGATTCCTTTTGTCCTTTGAAAATACTCAAGATCTAGCCTCACATTTTCCAAATTTTGGGGATTAAGTTTTTTCTAATGCTGTGCTGTATCCCCTGGAATGCACGACTTTAAAAATGTTATCCATATTGTTTATGATAGATGAAAAGGTAAAATGAAATGAACTTCAGTCAGGTTTGTGTGTGATGGGGGTTGCTACCAGATCCTTTGGAAATCATCCTGGAGTAAAGATAATTTCCACATTTTTGTTAATTGCCTTTGCCTTTTCTACACACTTTGCTAATTTCTTAGGCGTGCTTTTTTTTTTTTTCCCCCTAATGTTAATAATTTGCTCAAAACTTGGCCAAATGACAATAATTGCACAGGCAATTTAACCACATTAGTTTAAATGAAACTTAGAATTTGCTGTCTAGCCTGTAACTGTGATAAGAGAAAAAAAGAAATATTTGAGCATTCTGTTAGTAATGAGTAAACTAATTTCAGCTCATCTGCAGAGAAAAAAAAAAAAAAAGAATATTTTTTATTTCATGGGATTTATGACAGAGTGAATCAGGATCTAGATGCTCTTTCCTAACAATGAGTTCAGTGAAGTAAATAAAAAACTATCTGGTGTAGCTGAAAGAAGAATCTGATCCTTGTATTTCTTCTTTATTGTGCACTGGCAGAGAAGAATGGGGAAAAAAGAGAAAAACACTCAATTTACTAACAATCTGCATGACACAATTTCCATAAATTGTGCTAATAGAGCAATTTATAAAAATTGTGGAAGTATATTAAGGAGACTAATTTACAAAATCCATTTAGAATAACAAGCTGAGTATTGTTGGTAATGCAGCTATGTTTTCCAATAATGTTTATCTATAAAACAAATTGACTGTTCTCTTTCACTCTACATTGTGTTATTACCAAGTATAGACAAGTACAAAAAATGAAATACTCAGATTTTTGGTTTCTCTGCAGATTGCATTGATGGTCACCACATATTTTAGAGGCATTACACTTTGGTAGGTGAAAAAAAGATTTCTTAGCTGGACCATTGTTGAGGTTTTATTGTTTATGAGAATTACTGAGAAATGATTTTCTGAAACTCTTTATCTTGTCATTCAGACATTTAGTTCAGCAGATGAGATGAATATATTAGAACCGCACTAAGCCACTCTCAGTTAAGTGAAATGCTTTAAAATTCATTTGGAGTTTTGCTGTCCCTCCCCACATATCAATGAAGATTTAACAGCAGCTGCTACTGTGAAATTTTACGTTGCTGGCACTACACAGGGATTTAATACAAATCCTTAATGGAAAAAAAAATATAACGACAAGGCTGGAAGATGTGCTGCTTTATCCCTGATCATGAAAGGACAAATCTTGCCCTGTAGTTCCTCAGCTCCTGACGGTGGACTTCTGTGAATGTCCACAGTGTCCCAGCTAGGACTAGCTAGGATGATATGGAGAAGTCCCAAGGGCAACTGAGTTTGCATCCCAAGTGCATGGGATTTCCTTCGCCTGAGCGCAGAGCCAGATGAAGAGCTGCCTCCACCTCTCTTACCTTCTTCTACTGTAGCACCTTGGTTCAGTAAGTGGTGCTCCTTGGCTAAACAGAACAGGCTGAAACCTCTGGCTAAAGCTGGCCGGATGGTACTGCAAAGTTTGTTTCATATCCAGCTGCAGATTTGACTGATAAAGCAAAGAAGAGGTGGTGGTGGTGACAACTCTATCTGCTACTTTCAAGGCCCCATTTTGCATGTGATGATCCCCCAGGGCTTGTGTGCTCAGGTCTGGGTTGCCCAAAGCTCATCCCAAGCAAGGAACGCCCCATAGCTTGGGTTGAATGTAGGCTTGAACTTGTTTAAAAGTAAAAGGGAGTGGCAGTTATGGGGTAGCATTTCATGATGTTTTAGCAGGGAAAGTCAGACAGCAGGACAGAGGAACAAAAGTAGGAGTTGAGGTGGGCCAGCCTGTGCACATGTGCATATTATAAATGTGATTATGTGCTCCAGGAGTGGGGGGGTGGTGTGCTGCTTCCCATCCCTGACACACCAGGGTGATGAAATAATCTGGAGCTGTAAAGGCCTCCGGGCAGTGTCTTGCCCTTCCCTGCAGGGAAACAGCATATGTAGACTCTCATTGCTTATGGGTACAGTCTGACTTGCTCTTTAAAATCCTCTACTGGAGAGGATGGCACATCTCATCCCTGTAGCCTGCACTTTGTGCTATCAAAAGACAAATCATTTAGTTAGAGCCCTGGAGCAAGGAGTGGGGATTTAGTATATGTTTATTACCGGCTTTGTGGTGACTTAATTTTAAGGAACCCTAATATGCTTAAAATTGTGAAAGGGATTTTTTTTTTTTTTTAATAACCAGATAACACTGAAATATTATGGGAGTAGTCTTCATTCTTGCACTGTTTTAAAGAACTCTACGTCCAGCTCCACCAATATCAAACACCTGAATTTTCAGCAGAAAATTTAATTTAATTCTTTTTAGAGGGCATTGCTCAATTTCTTTTAACCAAATGGCAGAATAGATGACCAGTCCCTCACAATTCAGAACAGTGAAGTTGGATATATTTGCATATTCTTTTAAAGCACAGCTGAGAGTGAACTTTTAATGTAATTTTGATTAGTTTGTAAGCCAGTACATCTGCCTGAAAAAAATCCTACTACACAGTGATGTTGTCCTGGTTTAAGAAGAAATAAATGAAGGCAGTCTTTTTCAACAAAATAAAATTGATTCTTTAGTTTGCAAAACTTTGGAATGCTGATTTTGAACACTGAATAGTGCTGATTTATCACTTAATTATTTCTATGTCTACAAACATATGGAATTTCTGCAACATCAATTTCCATGCCAATAGAAATAAAGTATCCATATACCTTTAAAAGCAGTCTTTGCACTTCGCTGCCTGCAAGCTTATTTTATTTTGATTCCTTTCATCTCTTGCACTTCAGTGTTTAAGAGATTTTTGAGCTGTTAGCTTCCCTGTCATCACCACTGCCAGCTCCTGACAATGACTGATAAGTGGACGTCCCTCCAGCCACTGCTTCCTTCATGCTGAATTGTGCATGAGAGGGGAGCAGAAATCAGACCACATGCACACTGAGCACATGGCAAAGCTGTCTCCAGCAAGGAGGCAGACTCCAGTCACAAAGCCTGACAAGAGATAAGATGTAGTGGGATTTTCTTATTAACCAAATGCAAGATGTTATCTCAATGCAACTTTGAAGAGAACGTAAATACATTGCTAAGGACTACAGTTCTCAAAAAAAACCAAACAAAAACCCCAACAAACTAGGACTTGTTTTGTCTTTGACTGTCAAACTGTCTACAAGAAGAAAAGTCAAGATTGTATATGTTAAATGTTTAGTCAGTGTATTTATCTGAGAAAATACATCATACAAACACAGTTAAGAGCCTTATGTTCTCTGTGGTGAGAGTTGCAGAATGGTCTAGCTGTTGTGGATGCACCTGATACAGGGACGTGGGTTTTTCATAACTGCAGTGCTCTTTCATCCTGTTAATGGGCAAAAAACAGCCTAAGAAGCTTGGGCATTATGAGTTAGGGAAACTATGATTAGTAATCTGTGTGTAGGATTACTGTTAATTCTGAAGTTATCTTCAAGTTCTTATCTAAGCACCCACCTGAAGCAGGTGGTAACCATGGGTAGTTGTCTTAGCACATCCACAGGTTACAGAAAAAATAAAATAAACATTTTATTGTTGTTTTGGTGAAAGGAGGGATATAAGAATCTGAGTTCTTGTCTTCGTGTTGCATGGGAAGGCAAAGTTCAAGAAAGAGAGCATTAGATTTCAGAACCATTGATTTGGTCCATAACCTTTGTAGGAGGTGGAAGTGCTTGTTTGTGACAAAACTCTCTCTTTGCTTGGTGTTATTTGATACAATCCTTAACAATAAAATTCTTGTAACTACAAATTGGATTGCAGATAAAGCTACACCTTTGCACATGGCCTACAAAATTAATCAGATGGTACTGAAAGATCTATTTTGATAATGCCTTTCGAGCAGATAACAGAGTATTGAGCATAGGGCATTCAGCCAGAAGGCCAAGTGCTTATTTCCTATGGATAGCCTAAACTGAAGCAATTGCTGTTTGCCACTTCAGGGTTGAACACAGTCTGCTCTTTCAGCTGGAGACAGATAGATTTTAGCATAAAAATATCCTCAAAACACCAGATGAAGAGGCAGATTCCTTCACTGGTATAGCACTGCAGTAACCAGGGCAGTCACATTTTCTGGTTAGGTAGCAGGACATCTGTGTCAGCTCAGGATCTCATACTGTAAAAATATCCCAAGAATTTGTTGGCTCTTGCTATATGATCTATTTACTCTTGAGAAAGGACTGGAAATCAAGCAGCCACAAGATATTAACCATACCAGAAGTTAATAATTATTTCAAGTAGTTGAGGTGGGATTTCCCAGTTTTAGTGGGGCAACGGACATTTTTAAATAATCTTTTTTAAGAAAAGTAATTGACTCAGCTTAAATAATTTCAGCATGTGAGATGAAGAGAACTGGTAGGTGGTGTGGCAAGGATTAGTTTTAGGGAGAAGGTCTTGCCTTGTGGAAGCCTGATCAGGTACTCCAGGCATGGCACTTTCAATCTGAGTTTTCAGAGGGCAAGCTAATGTTAAGAGGGGATGAAGATAGCAAGTGCTGCATCCATACTGTAGGTTAGAAGTGGTGAGAACTCACACGCATTAGATCAAAAATTATTTCAAACAACTCTAACCTTTCTTTGGAGAAGGCATGGAGGGTAAGTTGAGGCAGTAGTTTCCTCTTCCTAGTGGTGCTGTGAGCCTCTTCCGTGTAGTGATGCTTTGGAAAAGGGATTGTGAATTGATAGGTTATTTCATTTTCCAGTGTTTTTCTCCTATTGAAATGATAATTTAATGGATATAGTGGCAATTTCTGCTTATAAATTATGTTTATAAACGGTTTAAAAGCTGGGCAAAGTATTTTAGGAATCTGTGTCTTATCAAGAGAAATAAAGGACTGCTTTCTATAAAATCTAATAGACTTGACTGCAGGGGAGAGAGGATGGCAAAAGACAGTAGTATAGGTGGAAGGAATATGAAGCCAATCATGACACAGGAAGCATGGTGTTGATAGATCAGAGACAAAAAAACCCCTGTTTATTCTAAAAAAAGAAAGCACAGCCACAGACCGTCTATATCCCTTGTTTAGATATAATGAAAAATAGAATGCAGAAAATCTGAATTCTACTCTCAGCCCTAAGAGACTTTGTGAAATAACTTGGGAATGTTTAATTCTGAAGTATGTAGAAGTGAGATACCTGAGAGTGGAAAGTGTCATGAGCTTTTTATCAGATAGAGAGTGACCTAGGGTAGAATAAATAGGAAACTTCTGTCAAATTCTTCAAATTGTTACAAGAACCAATACCTTAAATTACATTTCTGTAAACAGGTGATGAACTAATAGCAAAAAAAAAAAAAAAAAAAAGATGAGATTCGTGAAAGGGTGGTAGCCTTCACAGCAAGCACACACACCCAGCTAGAGATGGAGACTTCCTATCAGGTGTGAGGAGTCAAAAAGGCATGAGGCTGGTGCATGCTGAAGACATCAGCATCTGAATGAACATGGTATTCAAAAAACATGAGAGGTTTGGTGCTGAGAATTTAGAAAATCACTACATTAATGACCAAAACCTCTCAAGGGATGTTGGTACCTCCTGGCTATCCCATATTCCTAAACCTGTTCCTTTTCCCCAGGGCTCCCTTTGTAGAGCCCTTTTGTTTGTTTCTGGGATGGGAGTTCCTGGATGCCTCCTGAAGGCTCTCTTGCCAAGCCTTGCCAAGGGCTGGTGGTGGGTTTTCTGTGCAGGAGCTGGTGGTGTGCTCTGTGCTGAGGAAGACAAGGGTGTCCCTGCTGCTGGAAACTGTGTGCAGTATTGGGAACTGTGATCACTCAGAGATATCTGGCTAGTGTTGGCTCATGTTTCCTATTAGTGCAAAATAATAAAAATATTATTATTACAAAAGTCAGACTCAATGACAGCCTGAAATAATGAGGGAAAATTCTTGGCTGCCTAACAAAGACCTCTTCTGAATAGCATAAAAGTATTTTTATTTTAGTTACTGTTTTATTCCAAACACAAAATGTGCCCTGGAAGTAAAGGGAATGTATTGTTTTGCAGTGACTCAGTATCACATTAGCTCAGGAATTCTTTTTAATTTCTAGATGAAAAATATCAGTTCAGGATTTGAGAAAAACAAACCAAGAGTAACAACGACAACAACAGCAGCAGAACAACCCCAAAATACCACACTGTCACCTTCTGGATTTCTGTGGTGGTTTTGTTGAGTGCTCAGCACCTTGAATTTAATTGAAAATCATCAGCAGTCTCCCATCCTTTCCACCAGCTCTGCATGCTCAGTGTGACTATCAGAGAAGAGTTTCAGCCTTTTTTTTCTTTAGTTCTTCTTCCCTCCCTCCCCCATAAACAGCACTGAAAGTCTACCCCTGGATCAGAGGTGTTGGATGAGTGCTGCTGCAGTGGGAGGGGGGCTGGTTGAGAGCTTCTGCAGGAACCCCTGGCTTTATGCTGCCTCTCAGGGTGGTCTTGGCAAGGCTTGCATTAAATGCAAAGGACAGCTGGATTATTGTCAGCTCCATCACGGTAGTTGGAACCTGGAGTCTACTCTGTTGATTTCAATCCTGTTTTGGAGATACTGCTCTGCAGAAAGGGGTGGAAGGTGCAGGGTGACACTGACTGCAGAAAGACAGAAGGGTGGAAGCAAGCTGGTTTATCAAAGGTTCTGTCTGGGGTACTTAAATGTTCAGTTCATTTGGTCTTCTTTGTTAATACTTGACTGAATTAACCCTGTGCAGACCTAAGCCCAAGATGCTGCCTCACATGCTGGTGCCTTAACCAAGGCAACTTCTGCAAAGAGTGGGTAGTCTGTCTTGACACAAGGTCATGTTTTGCATGTGCTGAATTCAGCCAGATTAATGAAGTGACCTGCTCCACCTTGGGAAGGAAGAAAAAGGAGTGAAACAAATCAATGTGAAGTGTAGAAAAGAGAGAGGCAAACTTCCTTTTCTGTGGCTAATCCCCCAGTGTTTCTTCCAGTTAGCAGGGTCTCCAACTTTCAGCCACGGAGCTATGAGCCCCAGGCTGCCTCTTTGTCCAGTTGTCTCCAGGTGAGACAAGTCCTTGATCCTGTAGTCCAGCTATCCTCCTCTTCCTCTGTCTTCTCTGTGGGATCCAGGCTACATTTAACTTATCAGGGTCCAGTTTCATGAGGAATGGAAAGCTGTGAAACTTACTGAATGAACTTAAAGCATAACTTGAACATAATCAACACAATCAATGAAAAATAACATTAGTATTCAGTGAATTTCTGTGTTATGCCTGCTTGCTTGCTCTTGGACACTGAAGATTGGCGCAGAATTGAGAGCAATTTGGGGCAGAAGTCAGGGAATAGTGATGTGAAATGAAGTGAAAGCAGAATACAGTTCTGATAAATATAATGAGGGAAATTAATTCATCTGTTCTGTGTATTACATGTGCAAGTCATGCATTAGTGACTCAGGTAACTGGCTTTCTCTCTGACCTGTCTCCATATGCCAGGCATGACTGTAATACTTTTCCCATGCACTGGGTCAGAAAAAGGATAAGAAGTCTTAGATTGGCCAGTCCAAACACAATGACAAGAAACTGAGATTATGTTATATATCATTTATATTTTTTGCAATTAAAAAGGGGCAAATTGCGAACATGTTTTACTGGAACTATTGTTTACCTGCAAATATGAAATCTTTGTGTTCATACAAATCTGTCCTTGTGGCTCAGAGGTGACCACTTGGTGCTGTGCAGAGCTGTATGGAGCTTTAGGGATGGTCTTCCCAAGCATAAGAATGAAATGCATTCAAACTAACAGCATTCTAATTCAACCCTGTTCACCAGTGTACTTAAGTAATTAGGTGAGAATCTCACCATCAAAAAAATAAATAATGTAGAATTTGTCAATTTATTTCCTTTGAGAGTATTTTGTGCATAAATTCTCCAGATAGCACTTAGATAAATGGGAAGTTCTTCTCTGGAGTGGATTGGGGAACACAGTGGGAAATGCAATAACAAGAAAAAGAAATAGAAAATAAGATAATGAAATTTGCTTCTCATAATTTATTTTAAATTAAAGCATAAAAGTTTGGGAGTTGCACTCTCAAACAAATCTGCCACAGGACCTGATTAGCATCTTCTGAAGGAAAAAGAAAAAAAAGGTTTCTTAGATTATACAGACAACACATTATAATTAATGCATTTAAATATGTGTCTTCCCTAAGGGCAGATACTATGTTAGCAAGTAGAATATTGGCAATTTTTGCAAAGGAAAGCTTCATCTTGTTATATAGTCTTTTGGATCCACATTATTCTTCCATAAAGAAAACAGTTACCTTTTTTATGGATTCTTGAGGGTGCAGAGCTGGAAGCAATAAGCTTCACCACTAGAATTTCAAGCTCTTTTTTTTCCTTATCATCTTATTTCCTTTTTTAAAAATAATTTTTGTTACATACAGAATGTTACATTCGTCTCTAAATAAACATGCCATATTTTCATTTATAGAATCTGTACACAGAGCCAAATCTTGTAGTTTTTACTCAGGCAGAAGTCCTGGTTTCATAACAAGTAAATTTCAATAATTAAAATAAGAAATCAAATCATTGGTATAAGACCAAATTAACTTTTCTTAATATTAAGTATGAGAAACGGTGCCTCATATTACAGTGTTAAATTTGTATTTAGTTTTTTCCTGGAAGTTCACAGAACAAAAGAGAAGAGAAATAACTCTATTCTCAATAAATTTAATGTGATTTTTCAGTTACCTTCAGCAGAAGCAGAGTTAGAACAAAAGGGAAAGGTTTTTTTCCTTCTCTCTCAGTGCCCAGTCTCTGAATTACTGAAGGTACATTGCTGACAATTTAGAACTGCATCTAAAATGCTTCAAGCAGAAAATGCAGGTTTGGTTAAAGCTGTTTATACAGAACAGATACCTCTGAAAATTCACACCTGAGTGGATTTTATACACCCAGTCTTTGGAGCAAGGCCATGAAATAGTCATGCCCTTGAGCGACTGCATGTATACCCACCCTTTTTTGCCCTGTGCTGGCTATGGTCATCCTGTTTGTTGTCCATCAGTCCTTATCTACCAGACAATACAATGGGGTAACACTGAAAATCCAGAAGTGTCATTAGCTGCCCACAGCTAGGGACAAGTGTCCCTTTGGCACAGGATTAGGGTACAACTCTGCAATCACTCAATATTTCCCCAGCTGCTGTAACATGTCCTGGTTGAGGAACTTATGTGTGGGACTGGCACGAGACAGCATCAGCTGTCTTCTGTGTGAAATGAGGACACTGTTTTTTCTGACTTAGTGTTTGGCAACTTGGAGATTACATTTAATGCCTTTTAATTAATTTAAATAAACACTCACTTTGTTCTCTATCTCCAGACATCTATGTAACCCAGAAGATGCGCAAAGCACTCCAGGTTTCTGGGGAAGGAACTGGTGGCTCCTCTCCTCATCCAGGTTATTCTGAAGTTTTCCTCATCTCAAGTACAACTGCAGAGAATGAAAATTTCCATGTCATGATTGACACTTGCACCATGGTGTTACCTTGTAGAGCGTGAAAAAAACCAAATCCTTTTAGGAGCCAGAGGTTCCAGTTCCTGTTACTTAACTTTAGATGTCCATAAAGCAGTCATCTGAGTCAGGTTGTGATCACTTTATAATCAATTGAAAGAAAGTGGAGCTCCAGGAGGGCAATTTATTCCATCCACATGTAAAAGTAAAAAACTAGTCAGATGAGACACACCTTGAATAACCTATTATAAAGACAAAGATTTGGCTGAAGTGTAGATATCTCTGCTTTACCTGTTTAAGAGATGTGAATGCCATCCCAAGTGACTTCGGTGGGCATTGGATCAGGTCTGCTACATGCAGTACAAATGTGCATTTGAAACCGGTATCATTTGTTCATATTTGCTCTTCTAATACCACTGTGTAGCTTCAGCAGTTATCAGCCTTTTGGAAGGAGGGTAACACAAGTGTGACTGCTCCACTGATGAAACCGCAGAGCAGACTTGGCTTAACTTAAAGGCCCGAATCTAATTCACTATTTTATACTTCACAGTCTGAATGTTAAAGGGTTTCAGGGAGGGAAGAATCAGACATAGCATCATTTCTGATGTCCAATGAACTCTATGAATAATATAGAGAAAAAATAAATTTTTTTTAGAACTACTCAAAAATTTAAAAAGTGTCTTGCTCAGATTATTTGGTAAATCCGCATGTTCAGATCAAAGTCCTGTTACTTAGCTCTTGGACTATTTGAGAGCAAGCACAAATTACAAATGTTTAAACATCAGTGAATTTGCTTGTGGGCAGGAGAGAAAATGTTTGCAGAATCAAGTTTTTAATGTGGAAAAATAAAGCTATTCCCAAGGAAAAAAATAAAGCATTTCTACTGATAACATTTGATTCACTCATCCACTGGGATGTAAATTCCATTTTACTTACTCAACAACTGCACAGAGCACAATGGTTTTCTGAGGTAGCCTTCATAGATTGGAACTTCCCTAGATAAAGACATAAATGAAAGTTTATCTTAGTTACAGTCTAGCAATTTTCATTCTGTGTATAATAGCATTATCTTGCATTCTGTGTCTGTAATTGCCTTTTCTCTCTTACGGTATGTAATAAATTACTTTTTATAGTCAAGTACTTTCCTTTAAGTGAATTGAAGTTTTGTCATTATATTGCAAGTGTTCATTAGACTTTCCTTTCCTACAGGTGAGAGTAATTTCCGGCTTTCCCGAAGACAGACTGAAAGCTGGTGTCTATTGATTTAGGTGTTTCCCTGAATTTAGCACTTCTTGGTTACATCCAAATACTTTTTAATCAGTCTCCTCCTTTGCAAGCTCAAGTGATGATCCTTCCCTCTTGGTGGGTAAGGCAGGCCTGGGCCCTTCTCTACTATGTGGTAGTATCATATACCAGACTTCAAGCATGGTTTATTTTAAATATAGTGCTGATAAAATAACAGTTTGTTGTTGATGGACTAAATTCCCCTGCCAGTCTGCGAGTGTATTTAAGCTCTACATGTGATTGGGAGAGTGCAGCTGCCAGTGTCTGTACATATATATATATGTACACACAATGTTTCTGAGGGAAGAGAAAAATGTTCTCTCAAAGAACAGATTGGCAGGTAGATATATATATAAAATTCTTTTACAGAGTCGCCTTTGAAGATGTATTTTTTGGAAGTTGTACAACCCACTTACACAATTCCCATGCTCTTTTCTGTTATGCCACTCTGTCTCAAAGAAAGAGGGAAGGAGAAATACTCTGCAGCAATGAGCTACCTGAAGCAAAGCTGTTTTACAACATCTGTAGCACCTGAGGAAATAAGACCTCATGGACCGGGTGAGGAGGAAAAGGGAGTCAAAAGTGCTGCGGCTTATCCACCAGCCCTTTGGCAGTGTATGCCTCCAGCCATGTGCCATGCTTGTGTTGGCACAGACTGCTTGCTCATTTTATGGTTGTGTCTTCCCACAAATGATGCCTGTGTTATGAATTAGTTAGTATAATTTTACATACCGAGGCTCCTAGGGAGTCTAGTGACCAGTCAGTAGGCTTTATGTAGCTCTGGTTGCTAGGACTTTGGTTGCATTTTGGAGAATCTCAGGAAGTTAATGCTCCACAAACATTTAAAAGGCTGTTTTTCTGTGATTATCTCTCAGATATTCAAGAGGAAGGAAGAAGTTGGTATTTCTGCCTATGGTCTTGATAGACTTCAGGAACACAGTCTGTTCCTGAAATCGAGCGGTTCGGTTATAAACAGACAGCTTATTACCTTGGCATAGAAAAATGGATAAAACCTGTGTGGAGGTTATAGACTGAGACAGAAGTGCTGATAATCATCTCTTTATTTTTTTTTATTTTTTTTTTTGTCAGAAAAACAAGCTCCTAACCAGACACTGCTGTTCAATACTGTCTTTATGAGGAGTGGGGATATCTGTTTCCTCTAATTCTGTCCTGTTCCAGACTTGCATCAAATGGTTCTTTACCTGCAAATAGAGAAATGTGATCATAACACTCCCTTCTGGGCTTAGAAATCTATGAATCTGCTTAACCATGGTGACAGACCAACAGGCCATACCTGCTCTGCTCTCTCAGGAGTCTCATCACTGTGCTGTGCTGAACAATGTAGCTATGTATAGCAAAGCTGAATATGTAGCCACAGGGGCTATGTATAGTGAAGGAATCCCACCATCTTCCAGCAACCTGCACTATTGCAGGCAGGCATGTGGACATGTGAAAATGCTAAGAAAACAGCCACAGGAAGTCCCAATTGCGAGCACTATTGTGTAAGAGGACATAGTTCATATTTGAATTGGAAGGGAAAGGAACTTGAGTACTTAAGAGTCTCCTTTAATCCAATCCACTTTAAATCTTACCTCTATGGTCTACTGTATCCATCTTTTCTCCCTGTAGTGTGGGAGTTAAAAAGACAGATTTGAAGGGTTTGAAGAGTTACATACCACGATGGACATAGACTCTAGTTATGTGTTTAAGAGTGTTGCATTGTTCCTTTTTAAAACCTCAGTATCAGCCAATTTACCTTTTGAAAAGGTAAAAAGGCAATGAGAGATGCACTGTGTGCCTTGTGGGAGTTTCTCTTAGAAGATTAAATCTGAAATGTATACTTCCATTCAAAGCCCAGTTATTACCTAATTTCAGAGCTGAGGACTTCTGTGTTTGGACAATATAACGGTTGGTTCCTTCTCCTGTTCTTGAACTCTCATGAAGTAGCAGTGATTTTCCCAGAACTATTACTTTTTAAATTTTTTTTTTAATATATATTTCTTAGCCAAACTATTTTAAACAAGCTTCTCTGGTTTGTGGAAATTCATAAAATTGTATGCAGTATGTATGAAATTCAGTGGTTTATTTTAATGTGATTTATGATCTAAATTATGGGGTGGCAGGTCCACACTGGCTACCTTCAACCTCAGGATGGTTTGTATAGAAAGTCCTATTTTGGTATCTGTGTGTGTGTGAGTGTGAGAAACCGCTGTTAAACTCCTGAGACATTTATGTATTTGATGAATATTTTAGTCTATCCACTTAAAAATATCTGCACTCTTGAGAAAGTCCAGAGGCAGTCTTAGTGCCTACCTACCTGAGTTTAGATTGTGTTCTATTTTATCACTATGGGAGTAAATAACAATGATTTATTATGATTATTTTGGTGGATTTTCTGCTCTGACATTTATTCAACTTGTTTCATGCTAATATGCCAGGACTTTGGCCCCTGGAAACAGGAAGCTGCTGCACATTCCCCATACAAACAAACAACGTCTGCCATATATGTGGCAGGTGACTATTTTATATCATGTCCTTATCTAAGCCTTTCACTTTATTGTGAACTTTATAAAGAATCTGTTCAGACCCTGCTGTGCCATTTATTTCATTGTAATAGAAGCAATGGGCTGTGGGTGAGCCAGCAAGGTTTTTGACAGAGTTGTTTGCTAGGGGAGGTGTTGGAAATGCATTTAAAATACAATGCTAAGTGATTTCTTTATGATCAGTTCAACAGAAAAAACTGAGAATTATTTGGGTAACTGTGTAGGTTAGGTAGGTTTTACTCAGAAATAAAATGTTTCCAGACCTCTTGAAAATGCTCAGCTGCTTATGGATCTCTGTCTGTTTCCAGGTGAGAGTGGAGAGATGTGGCTGGTTCTCACTTCCATTTTTCTAGCAATCAGCACGTGGCCCTGCTTTTGCAAATCCTGTAAATTAAAAGGTGCAAGCTGTCACACCAAATAATTTTTAAAAATATATTGTTAAAAGTCGACCGGATTGCAATTTAGTTTGTGCCTTTTCAGAGAATGAAGGAAAACAGTAACCCTTATGTTGACCCTTTCCTTAACCTCATCAATCAGTACTAGAAAGCCAAACGTCGCAACTAGCTCTTAGTAGCTTTGCTCTCTGCAGTCTCTGAGGGATATTTGTGGGCAGGACTGAAACTGTCAGGAGTAGGATTGCATACCTGCCCAGTTTATCACTGGGCTATTGCAAACTGTAGGCCAGACTACAGCATTATCTATTTTGTATGGCTCACTGCCATGTTAAAAGTAATCACATCTGGGATCATGAAACCCCACGAGCTCTGGAAGCCCTTACCTATAGCTTCTCTGCAGTTATTTGACATCTCTGTACACATGCCAATAAAATCTTCAGGGTGGGATGCTGGGCTTTGTATCAAGAGCACACAGGAGACTGTGCTATTAGGTAAGTATATACAACCATGACCACAGAGAAACACAATGAAATATGGAAGCACAGAAGAGAGAGCAAAAAGAGTAGATATGTAGGCAGGTTTACTGCCAGATTCGGGTAACTTATGGCTCTCCTGGTGTTGGTGAGCTTCTGGAAAGGTCAGAAGGTTCCTTCTATGTAGAAACTTGGACCCAGCATTCAGGAAGAAGCTTCACATTAAGACTGCTGTGCAGACAACAAAGAAAGCTTGGTATTTTAGTGAGGAGGCAAGGATCTGGGAGGTAGTGAGGATGATTTTAGCTGCTAACAGTAAGAATGTTTCATGGTGTGAAAGGGAGCTACCAACTCTTGCGTGTTTCTTACTTCAAGACATGTACTGAACAATGTAACTGATGGAACACTTAGGGAAAGTCTGGAAGCCAAAAAACCCAAATGATGCTTCTGAAAGGCAATGTATGTGTAGAACAAGAGGCGGAGGGGTGGGAATTCCCCCTTAGATAAGAGAGCAAATGTAACAGTTGTTGAGGAAATGCAAGTATAAAACTATAGCTTTGCAATGACTTCTCTGTCTCTGTTGATGGTATAGTGGCACCAGAAACAAACTTTAACCTGGAGGAATTCAGATAATAGTGAAAATGTACCCAAAATTTTGATTATTTTAGTAATAGGTAGAAATTCTTCATGCAAGATTATCTCCGTTGTATGACTCAATGTGCTGTGCTGAAAATAAATCTGGTTTGTGGGAAATTCTTGAGCTGAGCAAATATTTTAGGTAGATTTCTTGCAGCAGGAAAAACTCACCATTAAATAGTCAGGAGAATCTGAGTAGGTTTTGATACTTGGCTTGGATATGATCTATACGTGGCTGAGAACACACCTGTGTAAACTATACAATTGCTTGTACTATGAGATCTTGATTTTTATATATCACCAACATAAAAAATGATACTCAAAAAAGTGCAAGATTTGGGGAGTTTTGTCATAACAACTTGGAGTAAATGATTATCACTTGGTTTTGCCTGCTCTTCTAACTGTATTCAGATGATTTGAATACTCTCATAAGCAAACAAAAAAAATGTCCTGAGTAATCTCTTTATGAATTTTATGTAAACACTAGGCACAGTTATTTCATTATTTGGCTGCCATTCAAGTTGTAATCTTTTCTGTGATGAAGTGGGATTTTAGGAAGGAGGAAAAGGAACAGCTTGAATGTCCAATCAGCTCTTTACTGGTTTACCAAGGGACACTTCGACATGGGCTAGAACGAGAGCACATAGCATAGTATTGTAATGCTAACAGGAAGAGTAATACTAATAATAGTAATAACATTGCAACCCAAAAGTCCTTGCTGAAGTCCTGCCCTAACTGTACTTCTTGTACAAAATTGAAGACTACTTGTATACTACTCTGCTCAGTGAGCAAAAAGTGAGTGGCTATAACAAAGAGGTACAGCACATTATTATCTGCAAAGTATATGGCATGAAAGAGCCTTGCTTATAATTTTATGTAGCAACTTTTTTTACAGACATAGATTTCTTTATATATTACTTCCCTAGTGCTTACATGTTCACCTTAATATAAAAATGTGTCTGGACTTTTTCTGGGGCACACAATCTTCTGACCAGAAACTACAGTCTTGCATTTGGAAAAGAAAGTGTAAACTGTAATTATAGAGCTTGGACACATAATCTGGAACAAACTGAATTGTTATCTGAACTTGTAGAGAAGAGTGTAACTTTTAGCATCTACTCCCTGTGGAACTACTAGCTTTAATTAACTAAAAAAGCATGATGATCTGGGGGAATTTTCATTATTTGCCTCATTTTAAGGGTAGGTTTTATGCATACGCAAGGATAAGTGCAATGATAATAGCTTAAATGAATTAAAGAAACAACAAAAGAAGAAATTAAGTTAATCAAGAAAAGGAAAGGTTATAATTTAGCTGAGTTAAACCAAAGATATTTCTTTATAAAGTAATGCACTTCATAAAAGTAATTAATTAAAGTAATGTGAAAATACAAAATGAGCACTAACATTCATTTGTTAAAACATTATCCTCAGCATTTAATGAATGGAAGCCCTTCATAAACCCATCAGAACCCTCCTTTTTAAAACCCCTTTACGGTTTGTTAATGGGATTTGTTATAAAGGTAAAAAAATACGTGGAACAAAACTCTACTGATATTAAAAAAATGTCCAAACAGTTAAGCATATACTTATCTTTCAGCACACAGGACAGCCATTCATATCTGGCAAAGCATTTCAACATGCATTTACTTTCACATATGTAATATATCAGCTATATCTGTCATATGGGGATATATTTAAATAATAATATTTTAAAATGCATTGAAAGTTAATCATGTGCTTAATATTTTGCGGAAGTAAGATGAGTTCACAAGAGAAACTTCGTCTTCTGCGATATTAAAATGCTTTTGTTGGATACAAAGAGAAAGGAAAGATAGTGGAAAAACCCCCTCACTTACTGAGAACTTTTGGCAAGTTTTTAAATGGGTGGAGTGGAATAACCACGTGCTGTTTAGAGGATATAAACTTGGACAAGGGCACACATAAATTCTGAAGGTATAGAGATTCAGGGTATGGTGTGATATATTTCAGATGGATTTGCTTTGCTTAAAAGCCAAGAATATTAACACTCACCTTTATTATTTGCCATCCTAAATGAAACTTCCACATAAGCGGTGAAGTAAAATGAAAACTGTGGCTGAAAAATAAATGTCAGAGGACATAAAATGCCTGAATATGCAGATACATAATTGTAGTTCCAGCAAATCCAATTATCTTCCCAAATTTAATACATTTATGTGGGCTATTTGGGTAGTTCTGCAGATTTAAAATGTAACAGAGTAAGCATGAAGTGCCAGGAGTTTCTATTTCACAGCCTTCTAAAAATTGCCTGGAACCGTAATTTCATTTAAACAAACAAACTTTCTACAGTTTGGTAAGGCTGTATATTCTTCTTACAAACTGTTCAGGGACAGAGGATCACTAAAAACTTTTAATCACAAATAAGTATAACCTACATTGTGGAAACAACTTTTCAAACTTACTTTGCTTTTAGAAATACTTCCTATAGCATTGCCTCAGTCTTTCCAAAACCACTAAATTTTTCCATATGACTCAATTTACTTAAGAAAAATAATAATCAAGTGTCATTTCCATGATGCATTGACTACAGTTACTTAACCAGTTAAATTAGGTTTAGGGAAAATGAGAAAATTTTAATTGTCTTGATAAAAATTACAGTGTTCCTAATAATAAAAAACATTCTTGCCTGGTATCTATAAATGGGCAAATAATATTTATGGCTAATGTTATGCCTGATTTATATCACTGGTTTTAGGGAGGGTGAGACAATCTAATTCTGGTTCATCATTTGAGATCTGATCACCTGTGCAGCCCTTCCCCTAATGCACCATGTGCATATTCAACCATTTTATTTTCTAATGTTGCTTTGAGTTTGACTGTAGCCTGGCATGACAGTGTTCATCTTCATCACTGTTACTTCTTTAGGCAAGCGGGAGACAGCAGAAGGCTGCAAGACAGAGCATCTTACCACACTTTAGTCTCCTGCCCGGGGTGAGAGTGCCAGTGTCCAAGCCCTCTCCTTGCGTGCCGCAGCAACCTCAGCTCAGAGGGCTTTGAGCTCCCTCAGCATCCCTCAGCAGCACCTGTACCCTTCATGTACACTGAGGGAGGTGCACAGAGTGGATTTCCTACTTGTTTTCTGATGAATTGTGAGCATATCTGAAAGGCTGACAAAAGCTGTGTGTCTGATGCAGTATGAACTGGCTCCACACAGCTTCCCTCGATGCCAGGCTCCTATGGCTTCTCACAGAAAGTGTTGTGCTCCATGCACATACATTTCTTTCTAACTGGCCATGGCACTCCCTTCCTGTGTATGAAAATGGCTTCCAAAAGACAACAGATTCTTTCCTGTGCTGTGTTGTTCCTGAGAATATTCTCAGTTATTCCTCTGCTGGGATTAGCAGTCCTGCAGGAAAGTAAAGGCAGGAGTTTTCTGTGCCCAGCATCACACAACAGTGTTTGCTATAGAGTGAAATTTTGCAGCCCAATTAATTCATAGAACTTTAAAGCACAGTTAAAATAATTATTGAACACTATTTGCTCTTTTTGTTTGTTTGCTTGTTTATCTATCTACAGCTACAGATTTATTTGTTCTTTTCTAGGTTTGCATGCAGTTTTGTGCACAGGTTGTGGGCAGCCACCTGCTGTTTAGACTATTGTCTTTCAACATAACTTCTGCAAAAATGTATAAACCTCATCAAAGAATTGAAATTAAGTAATATCACAAGTGGTCAAAGACATGTGCCAGTAGAAGCTGCATCCCACAGGGATCAGATTATGTTTTCTCAGGTCGTGGTAGAAGAAGGCAGCACAGGGGCTCTCTTGACGTTGAGATATATGTGTGTAGATATATATATATATGTATATATGTGTGTATATATATATATATATATATATGTATAAGGGTGGAAGGAAGTGCCCTGATTCCGGTTGCTGAATAGCATTGTTGAAAGTCCCAATTTGTATTTACCTCAGTCAGACACACTCAAGGTAAGCCAAGTGTGAAGTGTTTATTCTAGATGACTTTTAGATCTACTGGCAGTGTTGGCCTCTCCTCAGGGAAATGGTGGGTGTTGGCAGGACTGAAACGTCAACCCTTCTTTATCTGAAACATTAGAAAGTGCATCCTGTTCCTGTTGCCTTGGCAGCAGATGCTGGTTGTGTGTCTGCATCCCAGCATATATCATCTTTTTTGTGTCTAGCATGCAAATAGGTGAGGCAAAGGTAGGGCTCTGACTGAGGGCAGCCCTGAAATAGTTACTGGTTGGGATGGAGTGAAATGAAGCAAAGAAAGCTTAAAGCCTCCAAAAGGCACATTCCAAAATTGAGATCTACTTTTCTGCAGAACACTCCCATACAAACTGCAAAAGCTTAAATGTTTTGGCCATTAAAAGCGAAATTTAACAAAAAATTGTGGGCACACTGTTGGGATTATTTTAAGCTGTCACAGCTATGAACAAGATGAACTAGCTGGTATTTACCCTATGTGGATGTTGCATTTTTTGGGATGTTGCAGATAGTGACAGTCTAAACTGTAATATTTGAAACTAAACTCTACCACACTTACCGCTTTTTGGTACTCACCTGCAGTGAGTAAACATGGAAGAATTAGTTTATCAGTGAATTGCACTACTGATCAAAATAATTTTTAAAGTTTGCATTAAAGGGAAAATAGGAAAAAGACCCTATAGTTTTTATTATACAACTTCTTTGTATAAGGAACAATATTTGTACAGACAGAAGTGGCATAAAATGATGCAGAATTCCACTTATTTAGTTGAGGATACAGTGTCACGTAACATAAAATTTTCAAAAGGCAAAGGCTAAAGGCGTTAGAGTAAAGGAAGTAATTGTAATTAATTGATTGAATAATAAATAAATAAATATTTTATATACCAGTCCACAGAAGGCATTAAGCTTTACACAGTGACATATATGACAGAACTTTGTCTGCTAATGCCATTGAACTAGGCAAATGAAAGAGCTGAAGTATCTTACAATTAAGGTGGCAAAAGAACATGAAAAGCAAGTATAGAGCAACATACCAGCTTAGCTGCTTAAGACAATTAAGTGTTTGATACGCCCTACTGGGGCTGCTTCCATTTGTGGCCATGGCTGATGGGTCACTAGACATCCCCTGAAATTTTTGTTATGAAATACAGGTAATAAAAAGATTACTCTTCTGATAGGATTAGACAATACCTTAGGTTTTAGTTGGTACTCAGAACATAATCTGTTTCTGTTGAAATGGAAGTGGACGTCATAATGAAGAAGGAAAAAACTGAAACCAAAACGCCCCAGGTCCCAAAATGTATATGTTTTTTATGTCACTAAAACAAGACTAGAAATAGTACTGCCATAGTAGGCTATTGCTTTCATTATTTAATATTTTATACATGTATTTATTTATTTGCTTTCTTAATGTATTATTTAATGTATTTAAATGCAGTCAATACATTTTGAAGAGAAGATGGTGTAATTCAGCTTTCAGATGCTTCAAATCATTATTTAAAAAAACTGTTGAAATCAAAATGCATCTTAAAGATGTAATCAGGGCTATCTGGAAACAGCAAGTTGATATTACATGAGTAAATGTGGTCCATGCAAAGTTATGTGCTAGGATTTATTTCATGTCTGATCTGATCACCAGGTGCTTTACTGATGGTGTGCAGTTTGTTGCAGGAGGCTTCTGGAAGGGTTGTGAGCCCTGTGTGCTCCCCTGCCTCATGACCAAGTGGTGGGCTGGTGGCAGACATGAAGCTTCCTGGAAATGAACTCCGTCCTCATCTGGGCCATGCCTGGATGCCCCACTTCTTCAGCTGTACCCTTTGTTGGACTAGTCTTGAATCTAACTTCAGGATGAACCTTGTAGATAATCTTTGGAGTCACTCTTGTCCCTGATAAAGTGGTGATACATTGGTTTAGAATAGCATGGGTGGTTTCCCAACAGTCTGATAAGGAAAGAAATGGCTCTCACTTAAGCTCCTGCAGAAGGAAGAAGGATGGAGAAGTGCAGGAGGACAGGACAGAGATGTGAGGGGTTGAAGGCATTGGTGTCCCAAACCAAGGTTTAAGTAATGCCTAGCCATGCTCTGCCCCCCTTTTTGTAGTGGAAATTGACCTTGGGAGTCGTGATTTTTCTTTCTCACTGAGAAACAACTAGATCAATTCCGTTCTGTACAAACAATTTACTCCTAAGATGGAGATCCACTTGCCCAAATTTAGCCTGGTGTGAATAAAAATGGCCACATTATAAAACACTCAAAAAGGCAGGTCTTAATAGGAGTGCTGAAAGGCCCTATGACCATTAACAGCAACTGCTCAGCTGAGTGCCACCCTCTTAAACAGCAAGAGAAAAGAGGCCTTTAAAAAAAAAGAAAGTGTCTTTATAAAATAAAACACGTTAATTAGAAAGACACATGATGTGACCTAAGTGCCTATGGACCACAGGAAAACATATTTATTTTTCTTTTCAGGGATTGAAAGAAAGGCACCTGAGAGATGGAATTGAACAGAGCTCTCTGGGGGTTAAAATAAACAGCACAACTATTATATTGAGACCTAGATTATACGCTTGAACTGCTTATGACTTTCAAGGAAAGTAAGCTCAATTTTGTGTTATTGTGGAAATATTCAGCTTCTGATGGAGGAAAGTAGTAAGGTGTCAGTCAATTGTGGCTGTCAAAGTAGCACATTCACAACTGAAATAAGGATGGCTTCATTTTACTGTGGTAACTAAAATAATGATCTATTCATTCCCTCCCTCATCAGTGCCAGACACATTTTTAACAAAAATTCAAATGTAAACGTTCTACCATTGTCCCCTGAACACAATTTCTATTGGAACACAACATTTATGCAGGAAGACTTAGTGTAAAATAGTATGTGAAAAACAAAGTGTTTCAATTCTGTTTGGAAAATATTTGTCACTCAAAGTGTGAACTTCCATTAGATTACTGCTGGTATAAATTGAATTTATGTGTATATATATATATATATGTACTTCTACAACTATTAATTGCTTTGGCAAACTTACGTATAGTTCATAGTTACCTTATATAGAATCCTAGCACTAACTATTAAAAATGCACAAAGGTTTCAGCTATAAGCCCTCTTTTCCTAGACTAGTAAATTATTAAGGAAGATTCATCTATGAAGATCATAATTTCTTTTCTTGGCTTCTACCCAAATGTATCTTTTTGAGGTAATTAGAAGAAATCTTTTTATCTGTTTTTAATCTGACTATGGAGAAAATCAAATATATTGTTGTCCACCTCTCAGCAACTCCACAAACCACCATATAATTCTTATACAAAATCCTTAGTAAACTACTTTGCAACAGGAAACTTGACATTAATGTCACCCAGATATTTTGCTGTATGTTGTCTGGGAAAAGGAGATAAGACTGTCTAAAAAAGAAATTATTTGGGTCACTGTCCATTTTGAGATGTCTTGCAAAAGAAGTTCTACTGGGAGGGTACTGTAAGATAGTTGTATGCCCCGGAGTCAAAGCTGAGGATGGAACATATAATTTTACATTACTTTAACATGCAAGTTAATAGAATGGAGGAAAAAATGCTACTAATGGTGGCTCAGATGTTCGAAAGTATAATAACCAACAGCTTTTCACTAAATAATCACTGAACAACAAGAGGCAGTGTTTCATTAGACTTGTTTTAGGTAAGCAGTGTAAAGTGTAAAGTACATAGGCTCATAGAATCATAGAATGTTAGGGATTGGAAGGGACCTCTAGAGATCATCTAGTCCAACTCCCCTGCCAAAGCAGGACCACCTAGGGCAGGACATGCAGGAACACAGCCAAGCAGGTTTTGCATGTCTCCAGAGGAGATTCTACATCATCTCCGGGCATCCTGTTCCAGTGCTCTGTCATCCTAACAGTAAAGAAGTTTCTCCTCATGTTGAGGTAGAACTTCCTATGTTCTAGCTTATACCATTGTTCCTTGTCCTATTACTGGGCAACACTGAAAAGAGACTGGCCTCTTCCACTTGACACCCACCCCCCAGATACTTATAGACATTACGAAGATGCCCTTTCATCCTTCTTGAGACAAAATAGCCCCAGATCTCTCTGTCTTTCTTCACAGGAGAGATTTACAAGTCCCTTAATCATCCTCATAGCCCTCTGTTGGACTGTCTCCAGTCTCCCTGTCTCTCTTGAATTGTGGAGCCCAAGACTAAATACAGTATTGCAGGTGTGGTCTCACTAGGGCAGAGTAGAGGGGGAGGAGAACCTCCCTAGACCTGCTGGACACACTTCTCTTAATGCACCCCAGGGTAGCTTTGGCCCTCTTGGCCACAAGGACACATTGCTGTCCCATGGATAACTTTCCACTAGGACTCCAAAATCTTTCTGCATGAAGGATGACCTCTAATCTATACTGGTGCTTGGTGTTATTCCTCCCCAGACGAAGTACTGCGCTGAGAATGCCAGTCGCCTTTATCTGCACTGTCTGTTGTATAAGAAGTGTTGTAGAGGAAATAACATTATAGAAAAAAACTGTGGACCAAGTGAACATCCACTAATCCCATTTGAGTTAAATGGCTAGACAAACACAAATAACACAAGACTAATAAACTGAAAAGCTTAACTTTGATAAAATAAGGCAGATAAATTTCATGAGACTGGACTAGAACATACAGGGCTTGAATGCAGAAGAGGCTCAAAAAGCTGTTTGTATCCTTAAGAGCTTGTATTACAAGTGACACAGAAAGATTTTCAAAAAGAAGCACTGAATGTAAACAGATAAATAACTACCATAACAATATTGAGCCTAGGCAAGAAGACAGAGAACCTCTAAAAAATAGAAAAGTTTTGTGATGGGTGAAGAGAGCTGTGTGTTACAAGTGAAAAATTGTAGTGCTGAGGTGAGTATTGCTAAGTCAAGCTGACTCATAATTCAGAACACTAAAAAAAGCATTAAGTTCTTCAGCTGCATACTTTTTAACAAAATGGTGAAAAGAAGGTGAAGCAGATACAGATTCAGAATAGTCAATTATTACTCAAAACTCAAATATATACTGAGGCTGCATATAGAAGAAAAGACAAGACTGATAGCGGGAATATATCTGGCAATGGATACTGGAGGCAGAGGCAAAACTGCAAGAGGCTCCTGGAGCCAATGAAGGGTAAACACTTTCCCAGGTTTTTGGCAGATTTTGTGCATGATTTTGCTATTCCCACTGTAGACTTCTTCAGGAAAACTGTCAAAATGAGTTTGTAACAGAAAGCTGGATATTAGCAAAGGTAATACCTGTGTTTAAGAAGGGAGGGGAAAAGGAAGGGTGTTGGCAAATCTGTTTCTGTGTGCATAAATGAGATATTTTGTAAAAATGTTTACTCTTGCTGATGCCTTTAGGTTCTGCTGGGTAAAGTCAGAGGTAAATCACCTTTGCTGCCTCCTGAGAGCAAGATGCATGAAGGAATGCAACTGTCCCTTCTCGTCCCAACAAATAAGAACCCTACAAGATGAAATGTTAATAGTGCTTTAAAAAATGTTGAGAACTTTCATGGCAATCGATAACAGTTTACACAAATGTAGTGTGCAAGTGAGTGAAGTGAAAGACAGGATACTTACAGAGGAAAGACTCAGCTAACCTCCTCAAAGCTGGAAGAAAATTCTCAGAAGTCTCAATAAATGCAGAAAGTTATTGGTCTGGAAAACAGGCCAAGAATAAAAAATAATATATATATATATATATACATATGCTTTCAGTTTCCCAATGGAGACCAGAAAGGGTTGATCCCTTTGAGTTTATTTGACTCTTTTAGTATATTTTCCTCATGTAGGAACTGAATTTTACATGAATGATGAGATCATCCAGAGTAAAGCTAACAGTGGTAATAAAAGGTTCCCACAAGGCCTAAAACTTCAAGTTTTGAAAAAAAAACAAGGAAATCTCAGAGACTTGGGAGTAAGGAAGAAAACTTCCTCTTTGCAGAAATGGATAATTTCAAGTCCTCTTGGACTACTTTCAAAAGCAAACAACGCTGTCTCACTTCCAGGAGAAGACATTGGGGTAGGACAGTTGTAGGGTGACCTGGACCCCGTAGGGTGAGTGGACACTGGTGTGCTCCTGGCTTCTGTGCCTGCTGTACGTGCCATCTGCAGGGTCTCGTTTGGTGCAGCATCAGAACAGAACCGATAGACCACAATGAGAGGCAAAGAAAACTTTTGTTGTTCTGTCCAAGCACTAAAACATGGTAGATTGAGATTATGGACTCCTTTTCTGATTTCTGGAGTCATGATTTTATTTCTTAGTGTCTTAATGCCATCTCTGCATGAAAAGGGGCATTAATTCTTGCTTTGTCTTCCATAGTTAGATTGTGAACTTTCAGAGGCAAAGACTTCAATTTTTTTTTCTCAAAAGCATCTGGGAAAAAAAACACTGTTGTGATGTCAACTGGGGCCTCTTTGTGTTAGTGTAATACAAATAAGGCTCAAATGTATATCTGCCTCTAGACATCCAGGAAAATAAGGCCACCTTCTTTGAGACACCTCCTTCTGAGGCAGAAATGAAATTCAAAGAAGTCTGTGTGTGTGCTCTTGAGGCAAATTCACCAAAGCCAACAGGTTATATATGCTGAATATCAACTGCTACAACACTTTCTTTTCCTCAGAGAAACTCAAGAGACTGGGGAAAAATTGCAAATACCCCAACGTAAGGTGCTTAGAGAAGACCAAATGCTGACATTTCTCTTGGATGTGGAGAAAAGATGTAATTTCCTAAAGGATATCCCAACTATGCAGAGGCTTTAGGCATAATACCAACTGCCTTTACAATGTACTTAAGTCTCCTTTTGTTGTGTATTTTCCTTTTTCTGTTCAACTTTTAACTGCTTTAATCACTTTCAAAAATAGTCAATAGTTTAAACCATTTTAAACAGCTCTAATACAAACCATCACACAAGCAGCTCTCATTTTCATGTTAAGAGTGACAGGCAGAAGGGCAAACCTAGTGAAGAACATCAAGGGAAGAACCTCAGAATAGGAGGCTTTTTCTGAACAATCCCCTACCTTCAGGTTTTTTTGTGGTTCTGAGGGTCACATCCTGCCACTCTTACTCTGTCCTTTTCTCCAAGTGACATGTAGTGCGGCTGCAGTTCAGCAGAGAGGATTCAGAAACTTGTCCATATTGGTTGAAAAGGGTTGTCCTGTTATGCTACAAAAAGGAGGCTGAAGTTGAAGATGGGCTTGACCTATAACTTGACAGTATTTAAGGGGACAAGAATATTGCAAAATTCACAGTCCATGTGCCATCCTTCACAGTATACATGCAGCCACTATGATTTGCTGGTTTGTAATGGGACTTTTCAATATTTTGTGCTTCATGGAAAAGAGCTTGACAGAATTTTTTTAATTAAAATGTTGAATAGTTCTCTTTTCAAAAAAAGATCCATCGATAATGAAGATACTTTTATCAACTCCTGCCAAGCAGTTCTTCTGTGACACATTACTAGTAATACTAGACAGTGTTAAGCTATCTTACACTTTGTAAACATTATTTATTTGGCTTATTTGATTTCCAAAGAAAAGCACGTTCTTAAGTGTTTAACACCTAACTTGATAAGGCAAGTCTGTTTCATTCTTACATGCTACGGAGTTAGTGCAAAATGTTATGTATGTTTGTTATTCTTATGGTCATTATTTAACAGAAGCTGAATATGTTAATTTTTGTTCTCAACTTGAAGTTTTGGGATCTTGGTCATAAAAGAACAAATTTGACTGTGAAGCTGGCACAAAAATGTCTTTTCTGAGATCTTGCATTTTTTCTTAAAAAGAAAAACTTGTAACATGGCAGTAACTGATCTTGTAGGAAATAAGGAAAAAAAATGGTGAAAATTGTATGAAAACCTGCGTGGCAGAGTTAAAACAAAATAACAATCTGGTCCCCTTTAGGGAAAAGATCAAGGAAAAGTGAAACATGAAATGGCTTAGTTCAACATAAGCTTCAATAAAAGTAGACTTCTGGGCCAACCCGACCTAAGCAAGGCCCTTTTCCCTTTAAAACTCAGGATAGTTTTAAAGAAGTATGCTCAACCAGAGTAAAAAAAAGAACCTTATGATTTCTCACAAACTCTTTTATGTTGAATTTGTTTCTACTTTTACCACTTTCCCTGTAGGCAATCCCCTCCCTCTCGGCATTTCCATTGAGAAGATTAAAGGTGGAGGGATAAGAACATAGGGGAAAAAAAGAAATTCACTAAATACTTAAAAAACTCCATGACTTTTAACAGAAAAAAAAGCCATAAACAATATATGTTTCTTACAAAATCCCCTTTCACACATATCTGTGAGATGAGAAGATCCACAGACAACTGTGCTCTGCTCATTCAGAGATGTTCAGGCTGTAGCAAGCTACATAAACTCTGGGTTCAACTCCAGACTGGAAGAAAACCCCCATCCTTTCAACAGGGACCTGCCTCAATGTCCTGGTTTGGGTCTAGTATGACAACAAAGAACCTGCCACCTGGCTGCTCACTTACCACCCCCCCACACACACACTGTGAGGACGACAGAGACCAACTAAAAGCTGATGTGTTGACACAAAGGACAAGGAGGGTTCATTTACCTTTTACTGTCATGGGCAAACCAGACTCGACTTGTGGAAAGGACAATAATTTAATTTCACACTAATCAGATGCACACAGGACACAGACAACACACAGAGCAGTGTGTTACCCCACCCCTCCCTTCTTCCCAGACCCAAATTACTTTGTTCCCAACTTCGCTCCCTCTTTCCCCTCAGCAGCACAGGGAGACAGGGGATGGGGTTTACAGTCACCTCAGTTTGGTCGTTGCTGCCACTCCTTTCTCCTCAAGGAGAAGGGACTTTTACAGTCCTTCCCTGCTTCCTCATGGGGTCTCCCATGGGAGAGAGTCCTCCACAAACCTCTCAGACATGAAACCTTCCCAAGAGGCGCAGTCCCTCAGGAGCAAGGTGCTCCAGCCTGGGCTTCCCACAGAGTCATGGGCTGCTTCGGGAACAGTCACCTCCCCTGGCTTGGGGTCCTCCACAGCTGCATGATCCAAATCCACGGTTTGCAAGTCCACATTCACCCCTCCTGGCACCTCAGGAGATTTTCTGTGGTGTTTCTCCAAGAGTGCTGGGGGACAGCCTGCCACCTTGCTGTGGGCTACAGGGGAACTTCTGCTTGGGCACCTCCTCACCCCTTACTCCTCACCAACCTCGAGATCTTCACCCTAGCACTGTTTTCACCTCTCCAGCACAGCTCTTCTGCTTGCTCCCTGCTAAGGTTTTATATCAGCCCTTTCCTATGTTAGTTACAGGGGCACATCTATAGTCTCTGTAATGGCCTGGCCTAGGCCACCTGGGCTAAGGGAGCTTTTAGTAGCTTCTTACAGGTCTCTGGGACCCCCTCCTCTGCTACTGAAACTGTGCCAGAACGAAACCTGCAGACTCAAGCAGGCTCACACTCCCGTTAGGCTGGAGCCAAGCCCCAACCGGGGGTTCTCCTTAGGCCCACAGTGCTGCAAAAGCTGCTATCCTTTTGCCTGGTCGGTCTTCTCCTGATCGAAGGGAACAGCTTAATGGATGGATGTCCTAATGGAACCCTGCAAACTGACAAAGGTCAGGGTGCCAAAGCTTTTGCATGGGACCTGTGTTAGAATGTGAGCTGGATCAGGATGAGAAGGGCAGTAGCTGTAGATGAAGACCTGGTTGAGTAAAGTTAGGTGATGTGTACATTTTCAGCATGTTTTCCTAGTGCTTTCTCAGGTCTATAGATGTCACAAATGATGAGTCTTCAGAATTTATTTCACTCAGGTATGTTGCTCATCAGAAGATGACTTTTAGTAAGAAACTGGCTGACCGTTCTTGAGCACAGTTACGTAGGAGACATCTCAGGAAGGCCACCTGGTGCCATTGCAGCTCCCCAAACCGTAAATACCTACGTGTTTTCAAATGCCACACAGACTTCAGTATCAGCCTGTTAAAAGCTGCTTTTTGTTCTACAACTGCTTGCTGAGGAGCAAAGGTTAATTGCAGCTGCTGTAGTAAATTTTTGTGTGTTTCCGAGTAGCCTGAAGAGTTGGTAGCTGGTGGATGATGGTCATTTTCTTGGGAAAAATTGTAGGAGCTGTGTGAAAATATAGCTGAGTTACAGCCTTTTTCTTCCCCATCACTGTTATCTGTTTCTGCCAGGGTCTCTACTGGATCCTCTGGACTACTGAGTTTGGAGACAGCTATTTCAGATGCCTTGGGATATCAGCTATCTTTATATGTATTCACAGACACATGCTGACTTGCTGGTAGCTGGCTACTGCTGAAGGTATATAGGAAGAGACAGCAGGCTGTATTTTTAGAGTTTCTAAGTTTCTGGCTAAGATTAATGCATGCTTTTTATCTTCCTTTCCTTCTGGCTCTGTTAAAAGTTTGCCACATTTCTTTAGCACTCAGATAGTTCTTGGTTTTGGGTTTTTAAATTTTTATTTATTGATTTTAATTTCAAATTTAGTTTCTAGAACTCTGGTACTCAAAGTAAAGCCAGAGATTACTAATGCCATCATTAAGTTAACCTTTGTTTTTTCAACCCAATAAATTATCCTTAAGCTCACATCCGAGTATCCCTAAGAGGGACGAAGGTCATATAGCTTAATACAGACATCAAAGCCACCAAAAGAGTGTCTAGGAGCTAAGCAAGGGAGTCTGCTCATCTACTGGAGGAATTTGGTTGCTCAGAAATTTACATAGCTAGCATTAGTTCTAGTTGTAATTAATTTGCATTCCAAAATTCAGCAAATAATTCAGCAGCAAACCTAAGTTTGTGGCTGGTATCTCTGAAGTGGGCAGGGAAGCTGTCACCAAGCACTCAGAAGTACAGGCTCCAACATCTCTCATGGTGGAGGTGGAAGAGGTCACCCTTGGCTGCCTGCTCCACTATGCCAGATTTACTGATCCAATGCAGTGCCCAAAGAGCATCCTGTGGATCTGCTCCTCTGCTATGACAGTTTGTTGTTCACTACTTCAAATCAGACAGACCATCACTTAAGTTTACATTGACCTTCGCAAAGTACATGGACATCTGTGAACAGTAGTTTAAATTATTATTTTTTTTAAATATAAGAGTGACAATTTTATACAAGAAGTCGAAGCAAAGCCCTGATTTTACTGACTTGAATACACATTGATTTTTTTGACTCCTCAGTGGTTCAGCTGTTGTCTTAGAGATCATTCAGCTGTCCAAGTGAAGGACCAATGTGCCAAAGAATAAGCTTATGAAGGATCACAAGGATATGTTTCATGTATTGTTAAACTACTTAACAAAATGAAAAAGGTGTTTCTCCACACTCAGAAAGCAAAAAGTTTTATAAGAGTTGATACCTCTGAGGAGTAAAAGAAAAGTATGCATTGGTGGAAGTGGCAGGGGTGATTCCTGCAAAAGTCTTCAAAAAAGTCTTCAAAAAGTTTTATAAGAGTTGATACCTCTGAGAAGTAAAAGAAGAGTATGAACTTCACCACTGCATTGGTGGAAGTGGCAAGGGTGATTCCTGCAAAAGTCTTCAAACAAGGGTTGCTTTATTGAATAAAAAGTAACATTATACATGTGGGAATTTATTGAAGACAACATCACTAAAGCAAAACTTGAAAAATTTGGGATTATATATATGACATCAATTGATTTTGGCCATTTCTGTCCAGTTCTTTTCTAACCTTCTTACAGGTAACACATGGCTGCTGCATACAACACCCTTCTCTGGCTTTTCCTACTCTGAGGAAATATTAAAAATTAGGAAAGCTTGAGAGTCTGCCAGGGCAGTAGGGGCTCTGTGAAAGAGATGACACAGTGATCTCTCAGAAGCTGGTATCTGAGAGCAAGAATGAGATGTATGGATGGCAAACTGATGTGGCAAAGCTATGTGGTGCACATGTGCAAACAAAATGCCACTGCAGATGCTTGGACAGTACATTAAGACTGAAAAATAGTTGAGGATTCTGATAGTAGAGCAAGGTGTTTGTTATAAATTAAAATTGAAAGAGTGGTGGCATGCTGCATTTACCTGGAGGTTTGTTAGCAGGTTAGCCTGTTAACCAGTGTGCTAGACCACAAGAGATTTGCAGTCAGTCTCTCTTGAAATCACTTCTGATGCAAAATAAAAGAGTATGTAAAAGGCTTGCCTCTCCAAAATTCTCCTAAATCTAACATCAGTTCCTCTTCCTTTGTAGGATACATCTGTGCTTTGGTCCAGCTTCATGCTGGTTTCTGAACAGCAGCCCTTGATGGAGGTGTTGCCAATACCCGTGTGGTCCATGTTACAGACGGTGGCCATAAACAGCACTTCATAGAATCATAGAATCATAGAATCTTAGGGGCTGGAAGGGACCTCGAGAGATCATCTAGTCCAACCCCCCTGCCAGAGCAGGGTCACCTAGAGTACATCACACAGGAACGCATCCAGGTGGGTTTTGAATGTCTCCAGTGAGGGAGACTCCACAACCTCCCTGGGCAGTCTGTTCCAGTGCTCTGTCACTCTTACAGTAAAAAAATTTTTTCGGATATTCACCTTGAACCTCCTATGCTCCAATTTACACCCATGCACAGACTTGCACGGTCTTCTTGTCAACTTTGACTGCCACTGTTAAAAGGAACTCACACCTTCTCCCTGAGTTTCCTTCCCAGAAGAAATCTCCTTATGAATTGTGACTGAATGCTGCAGACAGTATAAGAGAAGAGAGACAGAGAAATATATTCAGAAAAATGTCCATTTGCATGGTGAGAAGGAACGGGTTGTCCCAGCCCAAGCTCTGGCTTTAATCCTGTGCTGATCTCCATTTGCAGAACTATGCAAGCATATAGGACATTTGCCCAGACACATTTTAGCCTAATAGCTGTTATTTGGGAAACAGAAGAAATAAATTTGACTACCAGCAATAATTAGAAAATTGTAATTAGTAATCAAATAACCACCACCCCCTCTCACCCAAAGTTAAGCAAGCATTAATAATTAGCTGTAATACGAGGGTGTAATTCATTACAATGACAAATTATTTGTTAATGTCCATAACATTTTGCCATAGCAATTAGTCATTCTTGTTTGAATTACTTGGAATTCTTACAAGACAACCATGAAACTGTAAAACATAATTATTGACAACATCAATAGATGGCTTAAGCTTCTACATTTTTGAGGGCAGGTTTCAAAAATATCACAATTTGTTAAGTACTGTGTTAATAGCTTACCATCCCAGGTACAATAAATACATGCTTAGAACAAAAATATAAATATAGATACTATTTTTTTTCTTTTGGGAAGAATTATGAATTGTGGTTCTTCAGGAAACAACAAAGTTTTGTTCTTTGAATGGAAAACAAGCAGACTATTTGTCTGTATGTGATTCAGACATCAGCCCAACAGTGACCAACCCACTCTCTCACGTTGAACTGATTAATTCTTTGCTAGGAGGGATCTTGAGAAATCTGGATTTAAATGGCTTTTAAAGCCTCATTCATCTGCAAAGCCTACTGGTTTGGTCAGTCAGAAACCTGATACCTGTTCTGTAGTAAATACTAGAGAAGAAGAAAAACTCTATGCTTTATCACAATATGTAGTTCACTCTGATTTGCTGCTCTTGATCTTGTTTCCCACCTTGTGTGTATTTGTTATTCTCAGATATAAGATAGCTGACAAAGAAGAGCAAGTTTCATGGCATAGAGCAGATGGGTGAAGCAGAAGGCCTGAGAAAACCAGCTGAGTTGAGTGTGAGTCTGCTCCTTCAGGTGACTCAGACCCTGTGCTCTGGGGAACTGGGGAAATAAAAAATGTTGTGAGAGTGCTTTACATAAAATTGGTGAATATATGAAGAACTTGCTCCTTGGGACAACAAATTAGGACTTTCATGTGTGTCATTTTTATTTGCAGGTATCTGTCATATAATTCTCACTCTGTGGCTAGTTTCTTCTGGGGAAGATTTCACAAGAACCTAAGCAAAACGTGAGTTCAAGTCCAGCTTCTCAGATGACTTGTAATTGTACACAGAATCCAAAATGCCTAAGGGCAACACCGTTAAAAGCAATTTTGCATTGCAAAAAGCATCTTACTGGAACATGGGAACTTAGCACCCACTGACTTTTAGTGGTATTAATGCTCTTTATTTTCTGATGTTCAGGGCAAAGACCAGGTTAACACCGTGCAGACACCTTTGAGGGGCTGCCCTGGGGTTCCTGGTGGGGTGACTGGCTGTTGCGCTGCAGTGGGACACTTTGCCTTGCTCTGTGCTACTGCAGAGATGGGGTCTGACACATCCCGGGGGCTCCTCTGGGCCATCCCACTCACTGAGGTTGAACTGAAGCATATTGTAAGGATATTTAAGCTATCTAAAATCACCTGTGCTAGCTTGTACTGTAGGCCTCTGCGTTCCTGCCTCGCACCCCACACAGATGTCTTAGAGAAAAGGCCTTGTGCTTATCTGTCATTGGGATTTTTTGTCTTATGTTTGTGGTCTGCTATAACACTTCTTTCTTCTGGGTAAATGATGGAACTTCTTGCATAATTCAAGGAAAAGAATGGCTGATAGAAATATTTTATGGCATAAACTGTTGCGCTGAAATGTTAAAATTTGCAAGGACACTCAGAGTGCAGGCTAGACATCTGAATGCTTCTTGAATATTGAGTATATTTAAGGTACAAAATAGGGTAGTTGAAGCCTGTGATTTTTATATGAAGAAAAGAAATCAATTAAGTTTTTATTAACATTTTCATCCCTCTTTAGTTACAGGAGTGATGGATCAGAAATAGACTCAGCTAAAAGCAAAAACTTTATCTCCTTGTGTGAACATGATGTCTGAGCCTCAGTGCCCATGACTATAACAACTCTGCTTTAATTTGGGCCTGTATTTTATGTTTCACTTAAAGACATGATGACACTGCCAGATAATACATTTCATTATGTTACTGCCAGATAAAATGTTTCATTTTTAGGTCAACATTTTCTCACTACATTGGGCTGCCAACTGTTACCTAGAACTTTTGCAAAATACAGAGTACATGCAAAAGTACAAAAATATAAGTCTGCTCCCAGGTGCCTTTTATCAGCTTATTTTTCTTGACATATTGAATGTGATATACAGCCAGTTTCTCTAAGGGTGGGCTGAGAGCTCCCACACTTGATGTTACTTGCAAAACCCTTAGGCAAAGTCCTAACATTACCCAACTCATTTCCCACTTTATTCCCATAAAGCCAAGATTTTACCTTCAAAATATATTATTTCTGTACATGTGCAAGACAGAAGTTTGTCAGATGAAGCAGGTCCATTTTTAGGACATATTGTGAAGAAAAACAGGTTGTATTGCTTCATTATAATCATAAAAGCTCAGAGGCCTGAAACACTTCATTTTTTCTCTATAACAATCACAAAAGGGCAAAGAGAATTTGCACTTACCTATTTCAGACAAGGTTTCATGAAGGCTTAAGGACCTTCTAGAGGGAATAATTATAGAAAATTACCTTGCATTGTATGAGCATGAGTTGATTAGGTTTAAAATAGAGTAATTTCAGAAGGGCGAAGTTTGAGAAATTAAAGGAAGTGATTAGTAAAGTCAACTGGACTGGAGGGCTCAGGAGTTTGAATGTGGTGAAGGCTTGAAATCTCCCTTAATCAAAATTACAAAACCTAGCAGGAATTTGCCAAACAAGCAGAGGGAGAAAATTGTAAGGAAAGGTTCCCAAAGCTATTTGAGTCAACAACCAGCTCCAAATGTTGGTAGGAGTGAGTGCATAGCAAATGAAAAATTATAGGAACAGATAAGCAAAGAAGTCAGTTAATACAAATCAGAAAACACAGGACAAAAAAAAAAGCTTCAGATATCAAGGTGCATCAGCCTTCTAAAGCAAGTGTTAAAATGTTGGTTTTTAAAATTATTTATCCTTTAATTAAAGGAAAAAAGCTTGAGAAAAGAAGTAGGGTTGTGATATACTCAATATGAGACAGATGTTCGAGTTGTCTGACTGTTGCTCAAATAAAAAAGTAGGTTTTTTAAATAAAGAAAGAAAAGTAAAATGGCTCCTGGGAGTCAAGAGAAGTAGCAGAAGACATGACAAGAGATGTGGAAGCCAGCTGGGAGAAGGAATTTTTTCCACACTCCTGAAATAACTCTGAAATAACAAATCATTGCCTGTCATATGTGGGAAATAGCAAATACAGTACATATGTTGAAAAGGAAGGAGAAAAAAGGGATTCATGTTCCAAACAACTTGTGTGGGTACATACTGGACTTCCAGAGAGCAGCCTGCAAAGTGCAGATCAAAAGAAGATTATTTCTTTTGGCCATGCTTGTCTGAAGTTGCTGGCTGCTGAGACCTTGCTGATCATCACTGCTCCTTTAGGTGTGGAGGGAGAAGCAGAACACATCCCTGTGAACTCTCTGGGATGCCCTGGTGGAGGAAACGGAACCTCAGCCTGGGACCTTTCCAATCTCAGTCCGTTTTCCAGACCCTATCAGGAGAAGGAACCTGTGGGGCTGCTCTGTACTTCTGCTTGCAACAGTAGCAGGGACTGCTGGTCCTGAAACCAGGTGGGGTGAGAGGGAGAGATGGAGTTGATGCACTCCCCATCCGAACTTGAGCTTGAGGTCTGTCACTGGAGGACACTGGTTTCTGCACATAGGCAGAATCTAAGGACTGAGTGATGAATGGTGGAACCAAGGCTGAGGGAGAGGATGCAATACAGAGACTGATCATGAGCTACAGGCAAGAACAAAGATTTTGGCACGGGAGAGACTTAAAGGATGCTCCTGGTGTTTATTCTTCTCTCTCAGCATATCCTGTGGTTTCTTTGTGGAAGCACAGTACTAGAAAACAAAGACAGGAATTGAAATTTGCCTGTAAAAGGCAGTTAGTTAATCTCACTCAGTAGAAACAAAGAAACTACCAGTGTTGATTTAACTATGTTCATTTAAGGTGTAGCCTATCAAGTCTTTTGAGCATAAAATTACAGCACTGCAGATGAATGGCTAGCTTTCCAGGCTAGTGACTCACTAAGTAGCCTTCCATAAACAAAGCTTAAGGAGCACTCTGTGGAGGGGACAATTCTGAAAGAAATAATAATGAAAAACAGAAGTGAAAGGCACAGAGGACAGAATAAGACAAAACCCTTCAAAAAGCTGTTAACACCAGAGTAAGCCAATATTTAATATTGATAAGGCTACTGATTTTCTAGAGAAGTGAAAAGCAGTGCATTAAATTGAATCTCTTGTTCTATCAGTAAAATATTGGTATATGCCACTAAGGAATTTATTACCTCACCTAGAGAAGATGGGGATTAGGGCAAATACTGTGATTTGACTGAAAGCCTGGGTTCTGCTGAATGGGAAACAGCTGCATGATGGTGTTCCTTAAGGTTCAGTCTCAGAACTAGTTTGATTTAGTATTTTCATTCATGAAAGCTTGATGTAGCAAGCACTGTGCTAGTGGAAGTTGTTGACAACACATGGCTGGAAGGCATTGCCAGTGGTGAGGTCTGGATGAGTCCACAGCAAGAGAAATGGCCTTGTGCAGCAGGACTTGTACAAGATCATGGAGTGAGATCCAAAATATGCACAGATATGCCTAAATATAGGGCTAGGAACGGCATTAACTTTAGGGTGTCAGGCATGTACCCTTCTGTCCAGTGACTGTACGATGAAGTGTCACTATGGGCAGTTATAATCATTTATACACAGTTGTACAGCTAAGAAACTTCACAGACACCAGGATGTTCAGAAGGGGATCACAAAAAAATGAATCAGTAGAAGATTCAACAGATGTGTTTGAGAAGTTATTTTTAGAAAATCTATAACTGGGCTTTATGACGTAAATATTTTCACAAAGCGTGGGCACCTGAACTGTCTTATTTGAAACAAAAAAGGGGAACAATACTCTTTCGGTTAGTTTTCCTGAAGGAATACCTCTGGGTCTTGTAGGGAGTGCTGCATTTTCTCTCTCCTTCTCAGTAATCTGTCAGGATTTCTTGCTGGACACAGCACTTCTCTAGTTTTCTGATGCCTCATTCAACAAGTTTTAATTCCCAAGCAGAGGCTATTCCATTCCCTCCAGTTGGCACTCTGTTATGGGGCAGGCATGGGTGAGGCAGCCCATGGGCATGAAGGAGAAAGTGGTCTTTTCCCATCCAGGAAGAACTTCCTCATCCCATTTGCAGTGTGCTGTGGTGCTATTTCATGAGATTCTAAATTAAACTACTTCTAGAGCAAGTTTTTCACCTTAGAAAACTGCAGGATTTTCCTCGTCAAAGTCCAAAGGCAAAGATGTATCCAGTCCATAACGGCTGGGAGAAACAATTATCTTAATTGGGATCTGCTCCTCTGTTTCAACACCTCTTGAAAAAAAAACAAACTAAGCCAAACCCAACATTTACCCAACCAGAGAAACAAGCAGAGAAACAAGCTGGGGCCCAGTCTGAGGACTGCCTCATCGTCGGCCTGGTGGCAGTCTGCTGGGCAGGGAGTGTCCTGCTTTCCAATTCATATCTGAAGATTTTCTGGTAGCAGTGGGCAAAGCTCATCCTTTCCATCTTTTAAAACTGAAATTGCTCAGATTAGACAGAATGACAGGTGATCAAACATAGGGGAGAGAGGGGAGGGCAGTAAGGCAAGGACTTAAGCAAGGACTTAGGTCAGCCCTCAGCTGTAACCAGTTCTTGCAGCCTGTCCTCTATTCTTGTAAATAAGAGAAAAGTCCATAGTCAAGGCTCCACACATTACAAATTTGTTAGATATGCCTGAATCTCTTGAGATAATTCTCTTTGGCAATGCCCCATGGTGTGCTGGGGGAAAGCATGCTGCCACAGTGCACTTGAAGGCAAATGAAGCATCTCAGAGGAGTGCTAGATAAAGAGCCGTAGTCTTCAGCTGCTGACCCATCCCTTCAGAACTTGCATGTCTCAGCTGCTTTCCATGTAAGACCAGTTCAAAATCTGGGCATCAGAGGCATCTGGGCATTAGACACAATCTCCTTGTGTTCCCAAGATGTGACAGTATAACAGAACCAAATGCAGTCGTCTTCTCAAACCTTTTGTGAGTTTAGCACCCACAATGGAAACTTCTCATATGGAAAATTCTGGACTTAATTGCTTCATCATCAATTTTTAAATTTCATTTTCTCCCCAGAGCAACAAAACTTTAGTTCTCAAATGGCTTTAACTGCCTTACAATTGCACGTGTGGTGGCTCAGTAGTTTGCTGAAAGGTGTTCTATGCAATATGTCTCTAACTGCGAAGGAGTGACTCCCTGGATCATAGTGTTTTGTTTGCTCTAGGTGAATTAAATTTTCTGGTATTCTTCATCTCAAAGCCCATCTACTATGTTTCCTTCACCTTCTGCCATTCTTATCTATAAGAATTACACAGTTTGTTTTTCTTCATCAGAAGAGGCCAGGGTACAAGTAAATGGAGGAAATGATCTGGGCAGGGGCTATACAACCATAGATGTCCTGGTCAGTTTTATGTATCAAATTGTTAAAAAAGACATTTTTCAAAGTGATACATTGGTGATCTCTGCCCTTGCAAATCACCTGTTAGGAGGTGTTTCAGTCCTTGTAGGCATCACAGAATATATATGCCATGAGGAGGAATTTGAAGAAGCATCTTTCTGGCTCAATTCAGGGAGCTTGTGCAAAGGGATCAGTGAGGGAAACTCGCCCAAAACTTACAGATATACTGGCAAAAGAGAGACAAATATGCATTCAATATTGGCAAAGCCAGAGTAGGAGAGGCAGGAGTTATGTGACAGGAGACATGATAGATGTAGCTATTTTGGAGATACTCCTTTTGTCTTCTACAAGAAAATTTAAAGTTGTACATATTTTTATAACCCATTCACTTTGCCTCAACATTTTCAGATATGCCTTGATGTAGGGCGGTATGTTCTGCATATTGAAATTGAGAAATTCTGTTTGCCTGCAGCTTTCCAAATTTCTTAATCCATTACCAGGAAAGATTTTTTACACATTCATTTGCATTTATTAAACAGATTTAGGAATAGACTGGTCATTTTTCAACAACCCTTCAGGGCTTTTGAAGAATCTGATTGAACAGTTCCTGATTTTTTTTCCTCAGGAGAAAATAATAGGAAATGCACATTGCATAGTTTATTTACATATTTAGTTAGTTGTTAATTTAAAAACATTTACTCACAACTTTTGTTTTCCTTCTTACTAATAACATCAGCTGCTCAGTGGTAAAAAAAATGCCATTTTAGAAGGGGAAAGTCACTACGAAAAGCAAAGACATTTATAGTTATTATGAAAGTATCATTTATGTATTATTTACATTTATAATATTTTGCAAATGCTTTATCAAAATTATTTTCTAACACCCTGACATGACTTCTGCATTTTCTGAAATTTCTTTCCTTATTTAGCCTTCCTATCTCCTGCACTGTGAAAATAGTTTTATTGTATTGAGCAGTGTTTTCCAAACCATATAAAGAGTTGTGACAATTCTCTGTTATAGTCCCAACATCATGACAGTGGAGCTTAGATCTGGTGCCCATGTTAACATCAGTTTAAATATTAATGTAGTTAAGGTACCGTGGCTAATTAATGGAGATGCACAGGACTTGTTATGGCCTTTGTTTAGAGTGATAATTCCAGGAGGGCTCCAGGAAGTACAAGACTTTCTACACAACCTTCTTTCAGTTGTCCTCAAAGAAAAATTTCATATTGAAAAATACAACATACCCCCTACTTGTCTTATCAGTTTCATTTGCTATTTAAAAAACTGTTTATTGAACTGTGCTGCAAAATACTCTTCTTGTATATGCTAATAAATCTGGAGCATGACATGTTTCTCAAGCACAATATTTTTCTGCCCTGGGGAAGTGGAAGGTATCTAAGCTCACAAGGAACACAAAGAAAACAAACCTAACTGTTCTTTTTGAACTTTCTTAGTAGTTTAATTTGAGATGTAATTCATGTTATGATAAACAGCAGAATTTTCTGCAGGTATGTGCTGCAGGTATCTGCTACAAACATCATAATCTCTTTTACTGTGCTGTAAAAAACATTTTTATGTGTGTTTTTTTCACTGTAGATGCTTTCAAAAAAAGGAAAAATCCCCCTGAATTTAGGAGTCACAAACTCTCACAGCGCAATAGGTACTAAGGAGGAGATTTTTATTGCATCCAGCCAGATTCTCAGATTCGTGCTACAGGGTATCAGCAAACTTTGGTCATTTTCAGCTTGGTGAAATTTTATATTTGACTGCCTTGCATTTATATGTAATTTACTAACATATGACTGTATAAAGATATTTTTTCACCACTTGACCCTTTTCCCTTTTTGCTATTTTCCAAAGACTTGTCCGAAATTAATCACTCATTTCCAAGTCTGAAGACCTCAGAGTATCTGTTTGAAGAAATCCCTAACTATTACCTTCTTTTTTTTTCTTCTTTTTTTTTTTTTTCTTTCTTTAAACAGGAACAGTTTGTAAACAAATGAAGTCAATCCAGTTACTCATCTTGGCGTTATCCTTTTAGATTATTCCCATATGACAGTTGGTAAAAAACAGGCAACTATTTTGAAATTTGGCCACTTCACCCTCTGTGAGGATGAGGGATACTCTCCAGGGCCTCAGCAGGGGCTGGGAGAGCTACTTTTCCATGGTGGCATGTTAGGACACGTTGATGAATCATTAAAGACACGTTAGCATGTGCTCTGTGTCTTGCAGCCTCATCCTATTTTGTTACCGCTGGACAGTTTATTGGATGGTATTGAACAGGCAGATGCAGGAGGACAGTTTGGTTCACACTGTTTAGGAGCTCATTTTGGCTCTTAACAGCTGGCCTGCATTTGGGGGACCTCACAGCTGCACTGATGTAAACTAAGTCCTTTGTGGTTTTGGCTGGAGGAAGGACAGCCTCCCCCACAGCTGCCGGCCGCAGGACAATATGCACCCTGCACTCTGCAGGAAGGGGCAGCTTCATCTTCTGCCTGTACCAGATGAGCTTTGTTGGCTGGTCTAGAGAATATGAGACCTTGGCCCAACTTCCTCTTCACTGTCTCCCTTCTTCCCTCACCATGCCTGTATGGCAGTGGGGTAAGAAGAGCAAACTTGCAATGTCTGGGGGGCAGTTTTGCCCAATAGGCACTTAGGATGCTGCAAGCACAGGGTCTGGCTGTGCCCCAGGAGCTGGGGCAGCTACAGGTGGGAGGAGAGGGCTGTGCTCCAGGCACACCACCTCCTGCTTGCTCCTCCATGGCTCTGCAGAGGATATCTTTTATGTCTTCTCCCCTGCTCTCTACATACTCATGCAATGGCCAGAGACAAACAATCTAGCCATTATTGTATTACCCAATACAGCAAAAAACCCCCCTCAAAAACAACACAAAACCCAGCTAATCTTGTTTTGTTTCAAGGGAAAATAAAGTTGTTTTTGTAAACCCAAATGAAATCATGGTGCTTTATGGATATTTGTGTCATCCTAGGAGAATTATTCCATTAAGACCAAAACAAAGACTTCTTTTTGCTAATAACCTTTGAAAAAAAAATAAATTGTTTTCTCAGGAGTCCTTCTTTTAAAAAGAAGTCTTTTCATTAACTCCAGGGTGGAAAAACTGACATTGTTTTACATAATTAATGAACAGAAATATACACTAAGGTAAATATGTGACTATGTTTTCACAATGAAGAATGAGTAACATTACTTATCTGTGAGATACATGCTTTTAAGTTCATAAACTGTCTTTAAAAGCTCAAGAAAAGATTTTTAAAGTCAGAGTTATTACCCTAGATGTTCTATAGCTAAATATCATCAATATATTGAATTCTATGTCACCTTAGATAAAAATGGTAAATTTCTTTAAGCTCAGTAGAGAAAATAAGTCCTAAATGCAGCAACTGTGATCATACATTAAATGAAAAATCCCACCAGAAACTTGGAAATTTGCTTACTAAATAGGTTATAGCCACACAGATGTAAAGAACATAAGAGCTGCATAGCTTTTAATCATCTCTCCTTGTGCTGTTGTTCTCAGTGCAGATGTTTGCTGTGGGAACAACAGCTCCTTATGGGACTGAACATTACAGATTACTTCCTGGAAAATCTGGCAAAAGGTGGCTCAGAGAGAAACTTGAAGATTTTGGTTTTGTGCTGGCAAGTGGGAGAGAAAGGGAAAACAAAGTGTGCAGTAAGTGAAACAAAAGCACAGACAACTTACACATCCTTCGCCAGCTTTTAGGGGTATAAAAGCATTTGAGATTTTGCAGTCTCTAACTGGAATAATTAGAACTACATAATATTTGGAACACTCAAGCCCAAGAAAAGCTTGGGAAGATTAAAGGGGTGAAGTTAAATCCCTTGTCAAGGAAGAAAGAGCCTGGCCAGGCTTTGAGAGTATGCACACGAGGGAAGATCCGTGGCCAGAGCTGGATGTGCTGCCTCGTCGCTAATAAACGCATGCAGATGTGATAAATACAGGATGAATGACAGCTAAGAGAAGATCCATCTGGTGAAAAATATTTAAGGAAAAATAAAGCTGCACATTTATTTGTTCTTCTAGCTTCCTAAAGGTCTGGTGATGTGGGCCTCCCAGCTTCCACTTTTGTCGAACTGATTTTATCAGCTGGAGCTGTACAGCCTCAGATAAGGACAGTGTGTTGGAATTTATAAAAGGATTGTTTGTAGTGTCTTACCTGTCTGGTCCTGCTGCCAAGGGTCAGTGGCTGTCTAATGACAGGAAATCACATTTTGGAAAGCAATACAACAGATCTGATGCCAGGCCAGTTTCTGAGAGCTTTGTCATATGCTGTGGGACTATTCACCAATTAGACTCTGCTCACATCTTTGTGTACTACACACCAAGAATAGCAGCAGAAACAGGATAGCTGGAAAATAGTCAGATTTGTGCTGTCAACAGTGTGAGAGAGACCTCAGTGTCTTAAGCCCTGAGTTCAAAGACAAAGATGGAAGGATTACTGGTACCCACAGCTCAGGAACGAGCCTGTGTAAGGAGGATTACATTCAAGATTAGGCAGGCACTTTTGTTGTCTTTGATCTTGGTGTCATAGATCACAGCAGGTTGCCAAAAGCTTCAAGACAAGAGAGAATAGAGAGGCCTTTTACAACAGGTGGGAGTCACACCAGGTAAAATGCAGAAGGGATGAGTAAGGTGATGACTGGTGGGTCTCAGCCAACTGCACTGACCAGTAAGGCAAGTAAGGCAGGATGAGGACTGCCCTTGAACACTGCTTACATTTCCAAGTCCCTCCTTTCTTACAGCTGGATGACACTGAATACTGTCTGTCTAAAAAGTCACACTTTGACCATGAGTTAGAGATAGGTGTGATACTAGCAGGGTGTGAATGACAGCCAGTCTCAAATATTTTATCTGCTGTTTTCTTTCACCCAGACTATGTGTCCTAACTTAGGGAAGATCTGTCTCTCTCCTTACATCAACAGTTGCCATTAACAGTTGCACAAGCTTCAAGAAGAAGCATGTGAGATGCTGGTGGCAAACTGAAGCTTGTATCAGCAGACATAGCTTAGGCTATTATCAGGTACACTCAGACCAAAATCTGTCATCTGAGTAAGAGAGAGCAAGGCTTGAGATGCCTGACTGACTATCCTGATGTCACTGTGGGGGCAAACAGAGGAGACGACTCCTCCTTCCTCAACCTCAAAACATTATTTGGACCTAAGTGTCAGTTTTTACAAATCTGCATTTTCCAATCAAGGAACTCAGTTTCCAGTTCCAGGTAGTGTCAAGTCCTGTTTGTCAACATTTAACTGAAACTAGAAAGTATTTACTTTAGTCTTAGAAGATTAGGCATGACTTAACTGAGGAGACTGAGGTGACAGAGGAAATCCTGTGATGCCAATTACCAGTTGTCATCTTGGTTTGCAGGGAAATGGACTTCAGCTGAATCTTTGTTTCTTTTTATGAGGGAAGCACATCTATGTTTGACATACTGACACTTATTTCTGCAGCACCAGACTTCACTCTGACTCTCTTGTCCTGCTTCATGTCAAAACCCAACACTAAATATGACCCATGCTTTTCTGTTTAACTGAAAAGAGGGTTAGCTCCTTTTCTCAGTGTCCTAGGTTGGCCAGTAAGACACAAACAATTCCTTAGTGTCCCGGCAGACGTTGCTAAGTTTCATTTATCTTCATTTATCCTCCACTGTGCTGCTGAATGCAAACCCTTTCCCCCTCGACTACCCTGCACTGTGCCGAGGGACTGTTTCTTTCACCACAAAGCTTCCTTTGAGAGCTTCAGTCCTTCAGTCTCTGTCAGTGCTATCTTTTTGGGCTGGTCTCTTCCCTGTGACACATTTGAACATGTGCTGGATGAACATTTTCCCTTCCAACATAAGTCAAATTCCTGGTACTGCTGCATCAGCAGCACCAGCCTGGATGGGAGCAAGGAAGGAAATGCTGAATGCATTTGAAAAATCACTGACAGCCAAGCAGCTCAAGGACATGACATATAAACTTTTCAGAAAATGCTTTAAGGGGCAGACATTCACTTAACCCCATCTGGAGCATGTAGCAAGATGTTTGACTTTTTTCATTCTCTTGTACAATTCTAGTGGCGACAGTACTGGATGCTATTTTTATGAAGAATACCATGTGCTGAGGACCTGCCTGATTAATGCTCACAGTACACAGCATTTTGTCTTATATGCTATTTGTAGTCTCAGTTTCCGTGCTGAGCTGGACAGTTTTGGCCCTTAAAAAATCTAAAATTGGTATTTTCTAAGAGTCCACATGACGGGTAAAAACCAGCTAAAATATGACAAAAGAACTGGGTGCTGAAAGCAAATGGATTCTTGCAAAATGTCAAATGACGATGACTCTGATTCTGGCAAATTAATTACGTTGTCCTGTAATAGCAAGTGCATGGGAAGGAACGGGAAACAGAGCTGTGATGAGCATAGAAAGCATTATTTGTTTGCCACAAGAGAAGTTGAAATGTGCTAACCAGGTACCAGGTACACAGAGAGAATATTGTGCCAGGTGCACAGATTGATGGGTTGTAAAATTATTTGAAAACTGAAGGTCATATAGACAACATACTGCAAATTAGATATTTAAGCAGATGGCATGGGTATTCACTAGTCCACCTGGCTTGAAGAGAGAATTTTCCAGTGCTGTACAAAAATGTCAACGAGGAAATAATAATAAAAAAATGTAACTGGGTTAAACTGTCCTAATTATTTACTTGTGATTTTCCATGTTTCTTAACTTGCTCATTTTTCACTTATAAGTTTGTTTTTCTGTAACATGGTGGTTACGACATTAGTCATAGCCAGTACGACATATCAAAAACACAGGGGGAAAAATTCTGAGTGAAATTTCATGTCCAATTAATATTGTAACTACCTTTGATTTCTTTTCCTTTGGGAGTGGGAAAGTAATTAGAATTAGAAGGAAAGAAAATTTGATAGCCACTCTTGTACCTTGTCACTGGGATTAGTGGCAGAGAGGGGGATGCAGAAAAGAGAACATGAAGAAGAAAATAAGCTCTGTGAGAAGGTCAGGATGAGCAAGAGAGAAAGTAACAAAATAGAAAATGTGACTCTTCAGCTGCAAACTCTCCCAAAACTCCCTGTGTGGGGACATAGTGTGGTTGACTTAGCACGAAGGCAGCATCATGCCGACTATCTGGAAATTGGAAAGAAATGTAATACTGGTTTTGAGGCAGAGCTAGGAAATTTCTGGCATGTCTCCCAACAGACCACACATAGGACTCATCTCTTGTCTGTGTCACGTATTACTGTCCAGATGAGAGAAGCCATCTTCCTTCCACTGTCAGTGGTTAAGACAGAGGTGGTTCTAACAGAGAGTGGGGGGATTTTCATTAGCATCAGTAAGCAATGTCCCTTACGGTTTCTGGGGTGTGATTCACTTGCATTAAACTTCAATGTAAAGAGTCACCCTTAAAAAAGAGGCATAGCTGGATAAGAATGGTTTATATATTCTCCTATTGTTTTCGTCTGTTTGTTTGTTTTGTTTGTTTGTTTTTTAATCAAATGAGGGGCCCAAGAGGAAGTGAGTGCTGAAGAGAGACATTACAGTGTCAGAGGGCTATGCTGCCCCAAAGTAATACGTTACCAAAGCAAAACCAGAGCCTCTTTCTCTGCTCCTTGCACAGTATGAGTCAATTCCCGAGAGTGAAAAGGTCAGAATAATTAGGTGGAAGCACTCAGCTTCCCATTCAGTGGTGAGAGAAGGGAACTTTAAGAGTGTGGCCTTGTGCTAAGAGAGGATGCATCACTATGTGTTTTTATTCAACACAGTTCAAAATAAATCTCAGCTATAGAAGTATGTGTCATAGCCTCATAATTTCTTTGTTGAAAGGGTATGTGGCTGCATTGGAGTTGAAGGCATTACCTGGAAATTGAGGGATTCTGCTGCAAAATAGGACAAGGTAGTCCAGGGGAGTATGTGACGCAGCTGTTTTCCACAATATCCTTCTGCTCCAGAGAGAGGTATCATTGAAATGCTTTTTTCCCACTAGTTGACATAGTATTACTTCAATAAATATTCTTAGAACAGCAAATGAGATTACAATAGCCATGTTTTGAGGACAAACATAAACTTTCACCAGAAAAACATTACATAATTTTAAGGATGGTGCTGAATATTGAAGGAAACCTAAATATTTTCCATTTTTATTAAGAAAATATTTCATGCCAAAATATATTGACATTCATTAACTTAATTGACTAATTGCCTGGCAGCTAGTATAATGACCTTGTTTCTAGTCAGTATCCTGACTGAAAATGCAGGAGTCCTACCTGCAGGTCATAGAACTGGAGGATCATAGAATGCTTTGGTTTGGAAGGGACCTTAAAGACCACCTAGTTCCATGTTCCCTCCATGGGTTGAGTTGATGGGATCCATTTGATTTTAGGGTGTTCATTGTTAGCTATTGGAATAAAATCTGATATCTGCCTTCCCATTATGATGGGATCTTAGAAGTAAAAGAATGAGCAGTTAGTTGTGCTGGGGGAGCTAGTCCAGTGCTCTGTGTCTGAGGAGGACTGACAATGTATGTCTTGGGGACAGCAGGGAGCAAGGCTCAGGTAATAGTTCCCTGCTTCTCCACGTTCCAGCAGCTTGCAACCCAGATGCCCTGAAGCAGGGAAATTGTCCTTGCATTTGAAGTCCTTCAATGAATGCCCTGCCCTAGCACAACAGCACATGAGGTAATTGGGAAAAAAAATACCCCTTTCAGCACCAAACTGCCTACAGGTAAGGTAAATGGGAGAAGGCAGGAACAGAAGGAGCATCTTCCCTCAATTACACAGCCTGCAGCAAGTTAAACATTTACTGACAAGCCCGTGCTGAAAACCTTTATGGTCTCAGAGAACCACAGAATTGTCAGAGTTGAAAGGGACCCCTAGAGGTCATCTAGTCCAATTCACGGCTAAAGCAGGAACCCCTAGAGCACATGACACAGGATTGCATCCAGGCCGCCTCCAGAGAAGGGGACTCCACAACGTGCCTGAGCAATGTGTTCCAGTGTTTTGTCACCCTCATAGTAAAGAAGTTCCTTCTCATATTTAAGTGGAACTTCCTGTGTTCCGACTTGTGCCCATTGCTCCTTGTCCTTTCCCTGGGAACTACGGAAAAGAGTCTGGCTCCATCCTCCTTGCATCCATCCTTTAGGTACTTGTAGGCATTAATAAGATTTCCCCTCAGCCTTCTCTTCTCCAGGCTAGAGTCCCAGCTCTCTCAGCCTTTCCTCATAAGGGAGATGCTCCAATCCCCCAGTCATCTTTGTTGTCTTCTCCTGGACTTCTCTAGAAGTTCCCTGTCTCTCTTGAACCGGGGAGCCCAGAGCTGGACACAGTATTCCAGATGTGGCCTCACCAGGGCTGAGTATAAGGAGAGAATGACATCTCTCAACCTACTGGCCACACTCTTCTTTATTTCATTTGCCTTCTGGGCTCTTACCTTCTTCAAGGGTTTTAATGAAGTGGCAGGGTCTCCCTGAATGGTGAAGACAAAATCTTCCTGTCATCCTTAGGGGACACTCATGGGGCTGGGTGGGCCCAGACGGGTGTAGAGAAATGCCGCTGTGCATGGCAGCCCGCCACGCACATCCTTGCTCTGAAGCTCTGCAGCTTAGCCTGCCATCCAACAGGAATCTGTGCCCATCAGACACTGCTGAACTTTTATCAGAAAAAACCCCCTGCATTAAATGTGTCTTTCATTCTTTGTGCTTATTTTTTAAAGCAGTATCTGCCACCAAGTGGAAAATGTTATCACTTCACCAATATTTATAGATTATTAACAGTAATAATATCAGCATTAGTCTTGCTTGTTACTCTGAAAGAGTTCAAAACAACCAGACAGATAGAAAAATGTGGTGCTGAAATACAGCATCAGTCACCTTGCTGGTTCCTTTTCAGCATGGATTAGAGACCTTGTTGAGGCACGGCCTGCTCTGTGCTTAAACACGGAAAAATAACAGATGGGCTGTGGTGTGGAGACAGCCTTTCATTCATAGGCTTTGTAGCTGGGTCTCTCAAGACCAAAGACAGCTCTGCTGAAATACAGGAACCGTAGAAATTCACATTCAAATTTGAATCTTTTGGAGCCTTGGTTTGCATTTGTTGTGCCAAGCCTGAGCTGTTGCCTTGACTTAAGCTGTTTTCTATTAAT
>NW_009954497.1:1174776-1196715 GCF_000747805.2 Chaetura pelagica
GATGTATCAGTGGTTGATAAGCATAATGAAGTGGTTTCTTTATTTCTCCCTATCCTCTATAGTTCCTAGAAGAGCTTCTAGCAGGAACCAGTGCCCTGACAAACCAAACAGAAGTTGATCCCCTGGCCTCTGAATGTGGTGTCAGCTCCTCATTTAACCTCACAGAATCACAGAATTGTCATGGTTGGAAAGCACTCTGAGATCACTGAGTCCAACCAACAACAACACAAAACAACAACAACACCCACCAAAAAACCCCAACAACAACACACCCTACCAAAAGACATCCACAAAAGCCCCCACAACCTCAGCCACTAAAACATGCCCTGAAGTGCCACATCTGCACATTATTTCAATACCTCCAAGGAAGGAGACTCAACCACCTCCCTGGGCAGGCTGTTCCCGTGCCTGACCACTCTTCCAGTATACAAAAAATCTTCCTAAAATCTAATCAGAACCTTTCCTGTTGCAACTTCAGGCCATTTCCTATGGTCCTGTTGTTAATCACTTGACAGAAGAGGTCAACATCCACCTCCCCATAGTCTCCTTTCAGGCAGTTGTAGAGGGTGACAAAGTCTCTCCTCAGCCTCCTTTTCTTCATGACTAAACAATCCCAGTTGCCTCAGCCGCTCCTTGTTTGCTAGACCGTTCACCAGCTTGGTAGCTCTCCTCTGGACATGCTCCAGCACCTCAGTGTCCTTTCTTTAGTAGAGGGTCCAGAACTGAACACAGTACCTGAGGTGCAGCCTCACCAGTGCCAAGTTCAGGGGCACAGTCACTTCCCCACTCCCGCTGGCCATGCTATTCCTGACACAGGCTGTTGGCTTGCTCAGACACCTGGGCACACTGCTGGCTCATGTTAAACTGGCTGTCAAGCAGCACCCCAAGTCCTGGGCAGCTTTCCAGCCACTCCTCCCCAAGCCTGTAGCTTTCTCCCACCTCTGTTGCCTGGGGTTGTTGTGACCAAAATGCAGGACTTGGCACTTGGCCTTATGGAACCTCATGCAACTGGCCTCGACCCATTGATCCAGCTTGTCCAGGTCCCTCTGCAAAGCCTTCCTACCCTCAGGCAGATCAACACTGCTACCCAATTTGGTGACATGTGCACTCAATCCCCTCATCCAGATCATTGATAAAGTTGTTGAACAAGACTGGCCCCAAAACTGAGCCCTGAGGGACACCACTGGTGACCAGCTGCCAACTACATTTGACTCCCTTTACCACAACTCTCTGGGCCCAGCCATCCAGCCAGTTTTTTTACCAGTGAAGAATACACTTGTCTATGCCATGATTTGCCAGCTTCTCCAGGAGAATGCTGTGGGAGACTGTGTCAAAAGCCTTACCAAAGTCTAGATAGACAACGTCCACAGCCTTCCCCTCGTCCAACAGGTGGGTCATAAAAAGAGATCAGGTTGGTCAAGCAAGACCTCCCTTTCATAAACCCACGCTGGCTGGCCTGATGCCCTGGCTGCCCAGCACTTGCTGTGCGAGCTTGGTCAAGATGAGCATCTTTACCATCTTTCCTGCTACTGAGATCAGGCTAACAGGCCTGTAGTTCCATGGATCCTCCTTCTGATCATTCCTGTAGGTGGGCATCACATTTGCCACCCACCAGTCATCTGGGACCTCCCCTGTTGAGCAGGATTGTTGGTAAGTGATGGAGAGAGGCTTAGCAAGCTCCTCTGCCAGCTCATTCACTACTCTTGGGTGGCTCCCATCAAGCCCCATAGACTTGTGTGTGTCTGCTTGCAGAAGCAGATAGTTAACTAATTCCTCCTGGATACTGGGGGTGTTGTTCTCCTCTCTATCTTCTAGCTCAGGAGGCTGAACATCCTGGGTGGAGCTCATCTGACTGTTAAAAACAGAAGCAAAGAAGGCATTGAGTGTCTCAGTCTTTTCCTCATCCTGGGTTGTAATTTTCCACCCAGCATCCAGTAAGGGATGAAGATTGTCCCTAGCCCAAATTTGTAAAAGTTAGCTCTTACACTCCTGTCTCTACTCCAGGCTCTTAACATCTTTTCAAACACAAGAGATGTCAGATAAGGTAAGGAAACATGGCATAATGGCAAAGTAAGGAAATACAGTAAATGAGAAAAGAAAGACTAAAAGAAATAATAAAAAATAAACAGTATTATTTGGATTTGTATCTCCAAGCAGGGCCAATACTCTGCAGCACTTGCTAGGATGCTCAGGTGCTGCAGGACATGGTCCCAGTACTCCAGTCCAAACTGAAGGACAGGCCAGAGGTGGAAAACATGAACATGGGGAAGGTCTGGTGCTGGTGGAGAACAGAAATGTGAGGGCCACACAGTATGAGACCTAAAAAAGGCCAGGGAGCTACGTTATTGCTGAGTGTGCCTGAACTCAGGAGTGTGGAGTTGGAGGCAGTGGGCAGCTGCTGACACCTTGACCAGATGGACACAACAGTGTGACTAGCTCCTGGCTCCCATCATCCCAGCCTGCCTCAGAGCTCTGAAAAGAGCAGAGGTCCGAAGCAGTCACCGACTGCCTGTGCTAATGGGCTGGACAGGCTTCCTGGCAGGCCCTTTCCGTGAGTGAGACATGATTTTATTGAAGCTACTGTGTTTAAAAAAACATAAGTTGTTTCAAAAGGTTTTATTTGCTAGTAGCAAGAGAGGAGTGAGCAAGATGCAGCGAGACATTTTATTTTGCCAGTGGCAGGACCAACAACTCTGCAAAATGAGTTTCTTCCACCTGGGAAGCCAGGCAAAATGTGTAGGTACTTAATGACCTTTTTAAAATGTCTAGATAAGACATGTTTCATACAGCTATGGTAGCTCTATAATAGTTTAAAGGTCCTTGTTCATAGAAAAATGCTAGAAAATACAGACAAATTAGCTGGGTAGTAGGGAATGTTTGCAAGAGTTGGTTTTTGCATAAAGCAGCATTGCTTTCTGTGTTTGCTTGCCGACAATGCAGGTTGTGCTCTGATGGCCTCAAGGCTGTACATTAAGCATTAAGTCTGTGCTGGAGGCGATGGCTTTTTAAAATAAATGTTTGGTTTTTTAAAATCTAATTTGGTCCTCTCACCAATCTGAGAGACAGTAAAACTCTTTTTAGTGAGAGGCCGTATAGTGGTGCTGTTGACTCTGGTTCATTTAGACATTGTTTGCTTGCTTCAAGGGGCAGGTTCCCACTTGCCACCTTACATGAGTATGAAGCAACCTATGATTGATACTATATGCTCATCCCAGACTAGCAGAGGTGGCTCCTAACATGAATGTTTGGGTTTTTGCATGATAAGTCCTGGAGCAGGTGTCAGCTGCACATCGGATGAGGCTGAAGAAAGACAAAATGATAATATTGGAAATACTTTACCTTCATTACAGAAAGAGAAAACCAATGAAGATCACTGATGTTCAATTTCTTATCAGTTGAGATTGAGATGTAGAAAGAGTTATATGCACTGTAAGCCGATATAAACTGAACACTTGTTCACATAAATCCATGTATTCCTAATTCATAGTTGAATGTCCGTATGACCTATTGAAACTGTGTGTCTATATCTGTTAGGTGCAAAAACATAAATTTGTTAATATTCTACCTGCACACTTGCCAGAATCATTGGCACAAACAGCTCATGGTTCTCAGCATGGGCCGTTTTTTTGCGAATGAAAACTCAGTGCCTCTTGGACTGAGTTTTCCAGATCAAGTTCAAATTTAAGATTTCATTAGTTTTGCAGAGTTTTAGTCCATAATCTTAGCATCTGTGGGAGAGATTCTAAATAAACTATATTTTTGTCTCATGGTATCACTTTAGCAAATGCAGCTCCAGGGCTTACAGGAGAAACTGAGCTACTGGTATTTAACACAAAACTCTTATTTGTGCTTTTTTTGCAGTCTCTCACCTCTTCCCCACTTTCTTCCCCTCTGCTGGTCTTCAGAGTGGGGCCAGCTTCAGTTTCTGTCCCAGGATCTCCCCTCCTGCCTATGAGAAGTCAGCTGAAACTTACCCTGCCTTTGCCTTGCTACTGGGAGCAAACTATCCCTCAAATATTGAACTCAAAGGATATCCACCTGTGTGAAACACTCTTTTACAAACATCTTCCTGGCAAGTCAGTCTCAACAGCAGTGATGTTCTCAGCCACCTGCTTCTGGCAGGAGGAGCACAGGTTGGTGCTTGGCTAAAGGCAGGCATCTGGCTGCAGCCTGTGTAAAGCTGCTTTGCAGCCAGGCATGAAATTGTCCCCAGATACTGTTTCCTTATCACTATGTCCCTTCATTTCTTTGGCATGTTCTGGGCTCCTGGATCCTCAGTGCTGCCTGCACACGCTGCTTTAATTGCTTTGTTGCTCCCAGCACTTGCAGTGGGACAGTTTTATTCCAGTTCATCCTTTTCCAGGAGTGACAGCCAAGCTTAAATCATAGTTTTAAGATCAGACTTTTAAGGATAAGAAAGACTGGAATCAAATACTAAAGGAGAAAAATGTAGTTGATTTAAGCTCAGCCAACAGGTACCTTTTTAGTTTGTGTAGTTATTCCAGTCAAAGCATATCTCAGCTGCCAGACATCAGCCCTGGGCTCCACTGGCTGCAGCAGCACTCCCTGTATCAGGCAACACCCTCAAACAGTTGGAGTTTGCAATGACACCCATTTTTAGACAGTCTCACCTGAGATTTAAGTACATATCTTTAGAACTGATGGCTCTATCTAGAATTAAAAATTAATTGGCTGCTTAATGGTGAGTTTCCTCCTATCCCTGGTTAGGAGATGCTATGAGAGTTCTTCCTGGATGGGTTTCTGGGGCATTAAAGATTATTTCTACAGCTCCTATATTTCCTACTCTATGACTAGTATGAGCTACCACACCCATGCCCCATACTGAAGTTACTAATGGCATTTATTACACTTTATACAAGTAACAGACTTTAAGTAGCAGGAAGCCTCTGGTCTCTGGGATATTCTGAGCTTTCAGCTGGAGAGGGACTTTTTACAAAGGAGGGAGGGTAGCAATAGGACAAGAGGTAATGTATCTAATCTGAAAGAGTATAGATTTAGATTAGATGTTAGAAAGAAATATTCTGTGATTCTGTGAAATTCTTCACTACGTGGGTGGTGAGACACTGGAACAGGTTGCCCAAGGAAGTTGGGGATGCTTCATCCCAGAGATGTTCAAGGCCAGGTTGGATGGGGTTTTTAGAAACCTGGTCTAGTGGAGCCATGCAGGGGTGTTGGATGATCTTTAAGGTCCCTTCAAACCCAAGCCATGGCTAAACAATTTTACTCCTTTAGTGATAACTTACAATCCACGGCTTCACTTCCTCAAAACTTTTAATCATGACATATATAGTGCAAAATTTCTAAGGAAGTGGTCATGGCTAATCTGCATTTGAAGATGCCTAAAACTTTATGGGGTCTATATGGTAGACATGAAACTATCCATTAAACTAGATTTTTGGGCTGGGACCATAACAGTATTTTTTACAGTTTAAAAGGTATGTTTTTCTTATCACAAATAGAAGCATTAGCAAAATCAGAAAACCTAGATTTCAGATTAACCTTAAAAATGTTAAATTGTTCTGCATCATGAAAGAGCATGCTTACTCTAATTCAGCCTGCTGGTATGGAGCAACCATAGGATTATCATGAAAATGACAGCAAGAGTGAGAAATGGGGAGGAGCTGAAAAAATAGGAAGGGAAGGAGGGAGAAGTAGAAACTATTCCAATTGACTTTGGTATCTGAAGTCCCAAATTTTGTTTAGCAGACCCAGATAAGATAAGACAGTTTGGGTAAAATCTTACTTTAGTTTCTGTGGTGACTAGGATATTATTTACTTCATTCTAATTGCCTCAGGTCCTATAGTGGCCTTCCCATCTTCATTGTGTTGAATGAAAATGAAGGCTTCCATCTGCCACAAAAAAGACAGTGTATTAAAAAAGACCTTTGGTTGATCATACAAACAGCATTAAAAATGAGAACAACTTGAGTAAGTAAAATACTGCAGTTACAAGGTAGATTTATCTGCTTCAGCAAGTACTTTATTTCAACATAAAAATTAATTTGGAGGAAGGTGAATTCAATGATTTGATTTCAACTTGACAGTCACTTATTTATTTCAAGTATTGCAAGCAAATAATACATTACTCACATCAGAATGTTTTGATGCTTAAAGAGGCCTTTTAAAATTACCTTTCTATGACATATTTCTTATGAATTATGCATTGAGTGTATGGGTAGACATTGTTTACAACATATTCCCTGCCAAGTTTTGTTTTTCTTTAATGTTTAAAAACTTCAGGGAGCTCTATATTGTATATAATAATATGCAGTGGGTAATCTTAAAAGTAAAGCTTTTTTCTTACAGTACTTTATGCTGAACTGCAAGCCAATTTATTTAACACAAGTCAGCAAATGTTTTCAGAGATTATGTAGTAATTCCTATGTTCTCATGAGTAACCCAGGATTGCCATGCTATGTAATATTGGGAATTATGCAGATCTATAAGAAAGAAGATAGGAAAGTGTTACCATGCCAACTGCATGTGATTAGTGATGGCAGCCTACTGTCAACCCTTCTTATCCCCATGATCTTGCTTGACTTTTGGTATCTGTATGCAGACATTGTCTCATAGAGACTTCCATTCTCTCTTCCTTGGGATCAGAGTCCTATAAAGAAAAATAACTTAGAATGTCTTTTTTCTGAGTACTTGTTTTATTGTGTCTCAGTATTTTAGCCTTTGAATGAGGAGCTGAGCCCTCAGTGACATACAAAAATCCAGTACAGGCAATGGAGAAGGTGCTCCAATCATCTTTCTGTCACCCACAGGACTATAAGGTGCTTGCTAGAGGTTGGAACAAGGACCCGTATGGCAACAGAGAGAGCAGAGCCTTCAGAAAAACCCGTTCAAACTTGTGGGTTTTGGGTGGACCTTAATATTTGTTTCTGAATTTGAAACCCTGCAGAGCAGTTTCTAACACTGCCAGGAAAAACAAACCTAAGCTGCTGGGTGATTTATTTGTCATTGTTACAGATTGGCATCTGAGTGACCTGGAGGCCATCTCAGGCTGGCTGGAGCCAAAAAATAGTGTCGTCCAGTTAATAATACAGTAGTAAAAAGCTTTCTCTACACTTCTCCAAAATACTTCTTGCTTTCATCTTCAAAAAAGGAAGCCAAGAATTTGTGTTCTCCTGTGATTTAAAAAGTAGTAGTGCATGATGATCACAATGTGACTATAAATATAGATGTAAGTTGCAATGAATTTGTTGTTATTGGTAAAAGGCAATGATAACAAAATAAGAGGACAGAATAATATATTAGAGAAGACTTGCTTTTACTTTACTGTTGGTTGATTTTAATCTTGCTGAATTCTTCCTGGGATCAATTGATGCCTCAAGTTTGTGTATCTTTCCAAATGCCAAATATGTGCATGACAGAGGTACACTACATTCATGTTACACATTTTTTAAGCATCTCTGTATTCTTGCCAATGTGAATTCAGACTAGTACCTGGTATAGAAATAATTAAATTTATATATAATTATCTTTTAGGAAGAGGATTTGTATATGCTTATATTGCACTGAGCTAATATTACTTAAATAATATACTCTTAGGACAAAGAATTTTAGGAAATGAAATGGAAGAAATATTCTGTATGTCTCACAGAAAAGATCTTTGTTTACAAATCCCAGTACAATGTTTCTCTTTTTTTTTTGCAACTAGATCTATATCCTCTTTTTTATCCTAATAAAGTTTTGGAATTTATTTTTTCCTCACTTTTGTGTTTGTTTCCAGTCATACCTCATTTCATACACTGGCCTTTCTGATTTTAGTAATTCTAAGTAGTCAGACTTTATTTCCAATTCCAGTATATCTCCTTCCTCCCTCTGAGGTCTTTGTGACTTACCAGATTGGTGTCTTGGTGCCTTTCCTACCCACCCTACAGACTGGAATATTCAACAATTTGTTTCTTATTGTATCTTCTCAGGGGTCAACCTTTCTGAACACCTTTTCCCTGTTTCCTGGGGAAGCTGATCTTATTTATCAATTCTTTTAGTTATTTTTTGCAGTCCAATGTCTTGTCTTTGCTTTTTCCCACTTATGGAGAATCTTTAATTTCCTCATCTCCCTCCTATTTTTACCTTCCACTCTGACATTTCCAAATAATACTTCCCTACAGGCTAGGCCCAGATTCAGACCTACTTCCCTTCCTGATGCTTTCCTAATTTTCTGCATAAAAAAAATCATCAAGCTTTCTTTTTGGGAAGTTTCTAGAGAGTCTGCTTTGTTCTGTTCCTTCCCCAGGAGACACTTGGAGCTTTCAAGCTCCCCATTACCGTGAAGGCCTCTACCTTGGGGATTTCCTGCTCATTTCTCACAAAGGTGTCTTCTGCTTGATCGTCCCAGTTTGATAGCTGACATTTGCCAGGATAACACCTTTGCTCTTCTTCTCATTATTATCAAGATGCTTTTATATCGATCTATATCTTTTCACATTCCGACACTCAGCAGCTCCTCTTTCCTCCTTTTCCCTGGCTGAATAAGCTGTTAAATATTCCAGCCATGTGAATATTCCCACCAGGTCTCTATTATAGTTGACTCATAATTTTGATCTTCTTTAAGGACTTCCAGCCCTGCCAGATAGCTCCTCATGCTTTTTGCATTAGTACCCAGACAACTGAGATGTTCAGAAATAAGGTCTGTTCTCTCCTTTATTGCTTTTCCTACAATGTTGTTCTCCTCTCTTCTGTTACTCTTGTCCCTCATCCAAGTCAGCATTGCTTGCACTTGCTTTTTTCACTTATTCCCAGATATCAAGATTTTATCCAAGAGACATTTTTTGTTTGTTTGCTTGTGTTTTGGGGTTTTTTTGTGAGATGGAATCCTTTTCTTCTCGGAAACTCTTCTGAGGCCCTCTTAATAAAGTTAGCTGTGCATGAAGTTATTGTGAGGATGTGTCTGTCTATGTAGGTATTAAAAAAGAAAGAAGTATTAACTTTTCAGTATAAAATGGAAGTTTTCATCAATGATGCTGGAAGTGTGTCTTTGTATTGCACCACTTCCAACTGCTGCTTACAGTTCCTCTTGCACTGTTATTTTTAAAGAAATTTCCTGGGAATATTTTACTATCTTGTAATGAAGACCTGATCTGACCGTGTATCTGTAAGAGAGAGATAACTACTACTAACTGTTCTTTAGAGCATATGTCATCACAACAGATCGCTCATTCATTTGCACACAGAGCTGTTTTCCCTAGGCTTATTTTGCTATAAGTTATAATGATTTTATTATCTTTATCCATTTTCTTATCTTCACAGAACTTTTAACTCCCACTTGGTCCCTGGAGTATTTTCCATGACAACTTTGATACGTGTTATGCTGACAACATTTCATACCTGCTTAGGATAATTAACTGCTTTCTATTCTGCAGTTTGGGCTCAAGTAGAGTCACAAGGAAGTGTCCCCTGCATTTTGTAACATTACATGGATCCTTTTTCTTCACCTTTTTGTATTCTCTTTTGTGGTCTTGTTATCCGATTCTAGCATAAGTGAATCTTATCATTCTTTGACATGGGCAATGTATTCTCAAATCTCTAGTTGTATGAGGGGTTCTTGGATAAAGAACTGTCTAGATGGTTGTGTCCAGAGGGCACCAGTCAATGGCTACAAGTCCAGATGGAAAACAATGACAAGTGGTGTCCCTCAGGGGTCAGTGCTGGGCCCAGTGTTGCTTAATATTTTCATTAACAATATTGATGATGGCTTGAGAGCACCCTCAGCAAGTTTGCTGATGACACGAAGCTGGGTGGTGTGGTCAATACGCCAGAGGGATGGGATGTCATCCAGAGGGACCTGGACAAACTAGAGAAGTGGGTCCAGGTGAACATCGTGAGATTCAACAAGGTCAAGAGCAGGGTCCTGCACCTGGGCCGAGGTAACCCAAGATATGAATACAGGCTGGGGGAGGTCACACTGGAGAGCAGCCCTCTGGAAAAGGACCTGGGGGTACTAGTGGATCAAAAGGTGGACATGAGCCACCAATGTGTAGCGGCAGTACAGAAGGCCAACTCCATCCTAGGCTGTATCAAAAGAAATGTGATCAGCCCAGCCCCTCTACTCTGCCCTAGTGAGACCTCACCTAGAACATTGCACCCAGCTCTGGTGCCCCCAGCACAAAAAAGATGTGGATCTGTTGGAACATGTCCAGAGAAGGCCCACAAAAATGACCTGAGGGCTGGAGCAGCTCTCTGATAAGGACAGGCTGAAGGAATTGGGGTTGTTCAGTCTGAAAAAGAGAAGGCTCTGGGGGGACCTCCTAGTGGCCTTCCAGTACCTGAAGGGGGTATGAGGAAAGTACATGAAAGCTGGTGAGGGTCTTTTTTTCAGGGGCTTGCAGTGAGAGGACAAGGAGTAATAGGTTTAAGCTGAAAGAAGAGAGATTTAGGTTAGAGATCAGGTGTAAATTCTTTAGTGTAAGGGTGGTGAAACACTGGAACAGGCTGCTCAGAGATGTTGTGGGGGCTCCATCCCTGGAGATGTTCAAGGGAAGGCTGGATGGGGCTCTGAGCAGCCTGTTCTAGTGGAAAGTGTCCCTGCCCATGCAGAGAAGTTGGAACTCAGTGGTCTTTAAGGTCCCTGCCAACTAAAAAATTCTGTGATTCCGTGATTCTTGGATCAGAACCTTGCTAACTTCTTTGACACTACTGTGTCACTACTATTACATTAGAATGCACACGTATGCATTCTCATACATTAGTATGCAATCTAAAAAGGATTGTGCTTTTTCTTTTTTTTTTTTTTTCATTTTTTTTTCTTTCAACTAAGAAACTCTTTCTAAAGCTGAGAATAGCTCCAGGGACTACGATTTTGGGAAAAGATATTTAAAAGATCACTTAACAGTTTGTTATAGGCGTGTTACACAGACCTAAAGACTAAAATTGTTAAGTTTTAAATTAAATATGAAATTGTTATTCTGCATAAAGAAATATGTTGTTTTCATGTTGGTTTTGTTGGGTTTTTTTTAGTCTAACCTAGGAGAGTATGTGAATAATCATTTAAATCAAGCAGTGACATCTGCATGTGCTTTACTTGGCTTATTTTTAATCAACAAACTGTCAGCTTGTGATATTGCTGTAAGTACACAGTTCAAGTGCCAAGAAATTGCAGGACATTTCAAGTCCTGGGCCTGGGTTGGTTAGTGAGTTAATACAAGCACATCTAAATGTGTGCCTCATGCCGAAACAGATACAAAGTATGCTTATTTTGGCTGATGGAAGTACTTCCTGGAATGTGTTATTCCACTTAGAACAGTTTGTTGAGGGGGGAAAAAAAAAAAGCAAAGGAAGAAAAAAAAAAAAAAAAGACAAGGCGTTTCTAAATGTCAGTTCATCTAGTTTAGGAGTTGTTAATCCACCAAGAATTTCAAAGTAGAATGGTACTTGACGTATAATGAGAAAATATGTATAATACATACAGACACAAGAGCCAGTAAAAAGATAAAACAGGAAGGGAGGTTTACTGCAGTGTAAGTGTTGCATTAGTCTGTGTACGCTCCTAATTGCCATGAACTCTCTGGAGCTGCTCTTTTTTTAATCTGGCATCAGCAGCTCAATTTACCCTTTCAGCAGCAGCTCTGCAAGGCAAGCTCATCTCCAGGTCCTCAGACTTGCTTCAGAAAGACAGAAGCCAGTTGCCATGATTGAGTTGGTTCATTGACTGTACTATGATGGAAAACTTTCCTGTTTATGAGGAAGTTGTGAATGTGAAAGTCTCCCATAGTAATCCTTTTTCTTTTTAAAAACTCTTTCTTTCTTTACCTCTTTTTTTCTTCTTTCTGTCTCAGAACAGGGAGTCAGAAGGGCTTAGGAGAGTAAAGTCTTAGGAGAGCTGCTTCTCCAGTCTTTTTTTAACTTGAAAAAACAAAGGTGCAGGGAAAGAACAGTTGGTGGCAACCCCATTCAGCACTGATCGTCAGAGAAGCAAGAGGCTTCAAAGAAAGGGACTGCTGGCAGTCCTTGTGCTAGTGGGGCTTTGGAGGAAGCTTCACCTCTCAGCTGTTTGTGAGCAAGGTGGCAGGCCTTCAAGGCAAAGCTGGCTTAATTATGTGCATCGTCTCTTCAGATACTTTATCAGCTGAGTGAAGTGTGACTAGCAGTATCTGAAAGGCCAAGCTCGTATAATGACCTTCAGTAACTCTTGTACCTGTGGAAGAAATGGTCAGTTCAGTAACAGAGGATAAAAAAATCCCACTGGTTTGCACTGCTCTTCCTTCAGATTCTTACTCCTTACTCAATAAATGTATGGACAAAATTTTGCAGATGGAAATATGGTGCTGTATTGGCACATGTATGCAGAGGCTATAATCTGCAGAAAGGGAAAAAGACACGCAGTCACATTTCCTATTTACAGAAGAAACACAAAAGTCTCTTAAAATCCTGTTTCCTGTAATCACAATGTATCGTTGAACAGATGCATTTTCTTCCTCGCTCTCCTGACTTGTAAGACATCAGGTATTATCTGTTGCTAGATGCAGAATGCTGGTTTAGGCATGGCAATTTTTGTGTTCCCAGGGGATTGCTCTGCTGGGGATACCACTGTTCATTTGCATTCAAAGAAGGATTTGAGCTGAACTGATAAAGAAAGGAAAATGGCATAGAGCATACAGTAACTCATTCTGTTAAGGATTTGGCACAGCATTCAAGGGAAACCAATTATGATTTATGTCAATACAGCACAGATAATTTCCTATTGATTGACTGCCAGATCCTTGATAAAATAATGAGTTAGGCCTAATGCCAGTCATTCTTGGGCACTGTAAGACCAGTGTTTCTATTTCACATGCCCTTGACAAGGCTTTTCTAAAAAATTTATAAGTAAAGTGAGTTTATAGATTCTCTTCAAATATGCAAATTCAAGAAAACATAAACACTGATTCCCTTTAGGGTTAATGGTTTTGGTTTTTTATTTTTCTTTTGGATTTATTTTTTTTTTAATACATGCTCTTATCTAGGCTACAGGTCTGACAAAAGTGAGTTCTGCATTCATTACTTAAAAAGCAAACAAATGAGTGGCTTTATTTGCTAAGGATTCCTCTTAGGAGATTAGTGCATGCTTGGATTCAAAGTAGTTTTCAGAATAAAATAACTCATATGTTCAAGCCTAAGGTTATCTGGAAGTAAACGACATGTCTTGAGGACTAAACAATGTAGGGATAATCCTCCTTACTTACAGGGGACGGTCACTTAGAAGCTTCCTTCTGCTGCAGCCCTGACCAATGATGGTCTTTGTGGATCACCATGCGATGTATGTCCATTATCCAAGAGACACAGATCTGACTGGAGGAGAAGATGGAGAATGGCCATGGCTAGTCTGCCCCTGGTGTGGGATGGGGAAGGATCTGGAGAAAGAGCTAGTCAATCTCCCTTCCTAGAGTTATGGACAGGGTGAAGGCAGCAACTGCTGCTTCTGGAGGGGACATAACCGCTTGCCCCAGGAGAGGCTGCTGTCCAAAACACCCAGCTTCTTCCTTGGAAGCTCCTGTAGCCATTCTGGTTTTCTGCACCCTTGCTTAACCTATCCAGCCATAGGCACCTTATGTAAGCAGTGCATTCCTTTCCTGCTCCTGGTAGTCTTTGGCCTTTGAGTACTGCCTGTCTTGCCTATGCCCAGCTACATCCACATACATTTCCATGAAAGATGTGTGTCTAACTACCTAGAGAGCTCAGTAAGCTTGAAGTTATTGCCTTCCAGAGCAGAAATTAGCTCTGAGGTAAATCCTAGAAACCCTGTTTGAAGACATCCTCCAACTGTCTCCCAGGGAGAGGAGCAAACCTGTTCGGTAAAGTTCACCTGGAAGCTCAGAGCCTCCCAGGACTTGAAGTAGGAGCACAAAACAAAGCCTAGGTATGGGGAAGAAAGAATGAGTTTTAAACAGGAAAATTGAAGATGACAGCTAAAAGAGACATTATTTGTAAGAATGTAACTAGCTTTGCCTAGTCTGGCTATTGTTAGGAGATGAATAAAATAAACCAGCTTAAGCTGGAAGTGAAAGACTAAATATGGGGAAGGTACCATGCATGTGAACAGTTTTAAATGCTCATGTAAAGTTTTAATTCTTATTCTAATGGCTGTGTGCTCTTCAGTTAGTAGATGCTTCATTTCTTTATAAGGAAGAAGTTTCTTGGGGGCATTTAAATTAAAACTAGTCTACCAAATGGAAACCTCTTGACAATGACTGGTACATTTATGCTTAATTATGGGTGGAAAAGCAGAAGAGCCACAGACTCAGAACCTCTTTAAGAGTGAGTTATAGATTTTTTTTTCTGGAAGAAGAGGATCTTGAAAAAGCTCCAGTTTTAGTGCCAGAAGCCTGAAAATGCTGTTCACCTTGTGACTATGAGAGGAGTGAATGGCAGGATCTGTAAAACACAGCCTATTCCTGCCTGCCCTTCCTTACACACACAGGAACGGGAGCCAAACAGGCTCTGCAGGTGTCCCAGCTCCCAAACAGACTTTCAGATTCTAGGTATCCCAGCTGCCTTTCCTGTAAGCCCTGGCAGTAAGGGCAAGAACTGGCTGTGTTAACTTCAGCAAGAACAAGGCTTAGTCCTATGGCAGCTTTAGTGTTTGCCAGCATTTTAGCCATTGAATCCTTGAGACTTGAATCCTCGTGAAACTGCTCTGTGCTTCAGCTGGTGCAAGGTGAGCTTGCAAATTCATGGACAATTCATAGGGGTAGCAGTTTTTTCTTTGCTATATAAAACAGTGAAGAGAAGTCAGAGAGACTAGGAAATAGGGTATAATTCACTCTCTTCTGTGTACAAAGATTTCTGATAGATCGTCCTTCTTCACCCTGGCAGCATTCAGTGAGTGTTCAGTGTCATTCAAGCAAACATACAAGGTGCTTCCTTTACATGATAATTTTTCTGCTGGGAACCGAGGCATATTGATTTTTAACTTCATTGAGATTTCCACAGAGGTTATGACATTCAATGTTCAGCTTTAGCTGCTCATTGCTGTGTGGGGTACAAATGAAATGTGGTCCTGCAAAATAAGCTCTCTTCATAGCACCTTGGCAGATGTAAACAATAATCTGTTACTCAAAATTGTCCAAGCAAGAACAGTTTGAAAGAAAAATAATTTTCAGTTCTACCAGACTATTTCCCATTCACAAAATGTACATGTTTCCTACAATAAGAAATTTCCTCCTCAGCCCCCTAATCATATCCAAGCAATCCTGTGGAAACAGCCTGAGCAGGGTGATAAAATTTACTGTGTGCCTTGCAGGCCAGCAGTTTTGCTGGAACAAGAGGCAGGCTGGCTTCCTTCAATGAATGGTCTTTGAACAAGGACTTGCTTTCACCAAGTCACACAGTGTCTCCAACGTCACACCTCTCCTTCAAGGACTGCAATCTTTCCCATTTGTTGTTGCAGTCCACAAGGAGGGAGGAGGCTCCTCAAGTACCCTCAGCTTTTCCCAGAAATGATTCTGTAACTTAAATGCAGTACATTTGACCTGGTAACCAATGTGTGCTGCTACAGATGTTCCTTCCCTAGGAGATACCTGGTGGGTGCAGCCTGACTAATGCAGTGCACAGTATGCAGCAGTACAGCACTTGGAGTAGAACAGGCTGAGATACCCACTCACAGGTACAGAGAGATCACAGCTGGCCAGGAGAGCGGTCTTCTTTCAAGAGCTGTTTCTACCTAAGGGAAAACTCACAGGCTCCAGGTCCTTGTCTTGATGGTCCTCCTGCACAGAGGTGTCCAAACACACCTACATTTGTCCAAGGTCTGTTAAAGGCTTCAAGACATCAAAAGAAGCTGAAACTGCTTGGACATGGCTCTGTCTCTGGCTGTGGTGTGTCTGGCTCAAAAATTCAGAAAACAAAAGCCAGTTGCGAGCACCTCCTCTCTGTCTCTCAGGTACAGAAGGGGATCAAGCTCAATTACCTCAACTGAAATAATGCAGTATATAAGACTTCTGGAAATCAGCATTAAAGGTGGAATAAATAGGCTTGTTTTCCATTTTTAAATTTTATATCATTCGTAGCAAAATATTTCTCTTCTGAATTTTTTTAAACACTGTATGTTTAGCAATGGTCTCATGTTATTCAAGTATACTGCCTAGGTGCTCTGAGACTGCTTAGGCAGTCTAGTTTGGAAGCCAAACAGGTTGTGAGATGGCCAATTTTTCCCATTGCAGTAGGGTGAACATCGATCTCAGTTTTCCATTGCCAGCTCATACAGGAAGAATTACAATTCACTAAATGGATGAATAGCCAGCTCATTACAAAGTAGTTATTCCATAATTTTGTTCAGCTTGACAGAAAAATCCATTTAAGGGATCCAAGTGATGGTATCCCTGTATGAAAGCATCTGCAGCACAAGCTCTTTGTTTGGATTAGTTACAAGAGTATTTGAAAGTCAAGCTACTAGATTTCTGTATTCTCTTGGAAAATTAATTTAGGCAACGTTAAAATATCTTGAAACAACATTCAACATTAGGTTCTGCAGCAACAAAACTATAGAAAAATCTTTTATCTGAACAGGAATCTGTCCATAAGTGATCTTACTTTTTTCCTTACAATATGGTATAAATGTAAAAAGCGATGTTAATTTTTGTATTGTTTACATTCTTCAAAACACTAAATAAAGCAGTATCATAAATAATTGTCCAACATATAATGTTTTGGGTCAGGTGTAAGTAAAACAAGTATTATTAACTGCCTCTGCCACCCTGGTCTTTGTTCTGTTTTCCAGGGTCACCTAGAGGTCTGATAATCTTGTTCTCTTTTGCTTGTAATTTTTTCTCTATTTAAGAATTGAAATATTTTTGTGCTGATGGAAAACAAGCATACTGTTCCATGTTTTTGAACCACTTTATTCATTATAGGTCCCACACTACATCTGTATTCCTTGCCATCCATTATTTGCTCATCTTACTCTCACTGACAACTATTTTCAAGGGCTCATCTGAAAAAGTTTACACAAGGCTCTTGTGTTTTTTCCACATAACTTCAGGCTAATGGGGAGTGGATAATCTAGATACCTTTCTTTGCTCAAGTGTATTGGATATGGTGGTTTCAGTTCCAGCTATAGAATTTTGCCACTTAAGCTTTTCCCAGTTGTGGATTTAGCACTGGAAGTCCCTAGTCTGGTGCTGAAATTGAGGGCCACTGTTCTTGAGCTTTGCAGCTGCTTCAGTACACACAGAGAAGACATACCCAGCACATAGTGACAAGAATTGTAAATAAGAACAAATGTTAAAGGAGAAGGCTGAATATTTCCTCTTGTTGTTGCAAGATCATTGCCTATTGTAGGTTTGCTTATATATTGTAGAGTCTATTTTTAAAAGTTCCGGACAATGTAACTTCTACCTCATCCCTTGGGAAGCTATTGCACCAAATAACACATCTTACCATCTGGAAGTTTTTTCCTGATATTCTTTCTTAATTTTTCCTTTGTTAATACCTTCTGCACCATGAATTATTAAATCACTTATAAAATCTCAGTTTCTCTGTGGGTTATTTGAAGTATCAGGATAAACTGAACAGTTATACCTCCTGTATGGAGTTATATGGGATTAAATGAACTCCCCAACTAAGGAAATACAGATAGTCCTTTATCATATTCAGAACTGTTATGAATGAATCATAACTGATTTGAAGCATAGGTTTGGCACAAGTGAGAAAGAAAAATCACCCCACTATGAAGTTATACTGAACTTTGCCACGAAGTCTAGCCTGCTGTGCTATGTTCTTTTTCATGTATGTCATATTTCACATGCTATTTTATTATTTCAGGAGAATCTGGTGTTTCAGCTACTGATTTTAGGGCACGTAAACAGTAAGGATTGCTAATTACTATGTGCCCAGGATACTAGTTTCTTAATCTCAGGGGAAAAAAAATGCCTTTTGTCAAAATTCTTCTCATCTTAATTATCTTTTGCTTTTTCCGTCTGAGGACATGGTTAATCACTGTGTTTTAACCCTGGATAATGTAAACTACTCTCAGCTTCTTTCCTGTTCTTCTTCTGAGGTTTTGATGTACTCTTCCCTCAAAGCTAAAAGAATTGAAAAAGGAATGTATCTCTTCCCTGGACACACTCCTTCATGAACTGGAGTATTAACATAAGCTGAAACTGAATCCTTGGACAGGATGGAGCTGGAAATAAAAATGCAATATGAGTACTATTTTGGGGTCAATCCATGGAGAACTCAATAGGCTGTCTCTTGCATGAGGCAAAGATCTTTGAAATATAAGGCTGCGGAGAATTATGTGTTGGTAACAATTACCTTCTTTATTAAATGTCTTCTGCCATTGCCCAGGGATGATGGAGTTCCAGTGTCAAAAAAAGGGCTTTTGTGACAGATAAACTGTCGCTTGAAGGGATGTGTATTCTGCATAAACAGAAGGGTAGAAATGTGTTGCCAAACAACAACTAACCAGTATTTCCACTTGATAAATGTTTTCTGCAGATGCTTATCAGCTCATAATATACTATCAAAAAGAAGGTAAATAAGGGATGCCGTAATTTGATAAATCCTTTAAGCACCTGAGATGTTTAATCAATAAGATTAGCCAGATCTTAATTGACAGCCAAGAGTGCCCATTGCCAAAAAATAAGTGGAAATAGACTGCTAAAAATGGAAATTATCCAGAAAAATGGATGAGTCTAATGTGTGAATCAATTTTTGAGAGTTGAAATAAGAAAGGAAAAGAAAGAAGAAAAAGTTGGTTACTTTGCCTTGGCTGGGATCCCAAAGAATGAAACTAACAGATTTACAAAGGAACATTATTAGTTACTTTCAAGACATGAGATACAGCAGAAGTACACAGCATTTTAACAAATTGGATGGTTCTGTTGTTTTTTGGCAAAATCAGTTGGACATAGTGAATACAAAGGTGTGCACATTTCCCATGTCCTTTTGGGAGCTATAACTTCCACCTGTGCTCAGAAAGACTATGTCAGGAGAGCACACTGGTGCTTGCTTGCTGCATTCTGACCTCCTTGCTGGTCACCAAAATCAGAGAAAGAAAGACAGTGATGAACCAGGACTGTGAACATAAGATAAAAGGAAGAGCAATGCCTGCTTTTCTCCTGTGTTTGTTAGTTTTATTAAGTTTTAAAATGTTTTTAATGTTCATTTTATCTGATAAGTCCTTCAAACAAAGCTTTCGTTAGGGTAAAACAATCATTCTTTCATAGTAGAACAGTTTTTCCCCACTGATTCAGCAGTATTTTCCTGTCATTCCTCTTCAGAGTAGTACAGAGACTTCTCTGCCTTTCACAGGCACAAATCAGGAGCAGCTCTATTGTGTGTAGTGCCCAAATTAACACCAGTGTATTTAGGACTGGAATTTGACATGCTGTGTTAATTTGGTGATTAACTGCAGAGAATCATGATTTAGGAGCTTTTGTTTAAAATGGCTTGAAGAAAACAAGAATAATATCCATTCCAAAAGAAGTTTTGTTATACCTGAGAGAAGCTAGAGAAAGTTGTGTTAAAAAGGTCCAGACCTATGAGTAAAGTTACAGCATATTCTTGCAAGGTTAAATTATTTGGTACTCTTATCCACAAACTTCAATGAGACTCAAAAGAGATAAAAGTTATTGAAAAAGGCGATAGACTTGCAATGGACTGAAGTGCAGAATTTAAAAAAGAAAACAAAACAAGCAACCAAAAACCAAACCGAAACAATGTTGTTTATCACAAGACAAAGTACCTGATACTATAGTGTCAGGTTATGCCTAGAAATGTCAACGTCTCACAGGTTGACTCAGGAGATTTTGACCACAAATGAGTGGTAAAGATTAGAGATTTATTATTTGAGCATATTGAAAGTTGACACATTACATCATAGATCTGCACATCATTGTAACAAAGTTGTTTTTTCTGAGTAATATCTTAAAAAAGCAACTGAGATAAGAGAATCTGTAATATAAACTGTCTGGTTTGTTATATAAATTGTGTTCCTTGTCTAGCTGATTTCTACAGCTGATCTGTATAGTTCCAGTTTCACATTTTGTCCCAGTTGTCTAGCTGTGGCTGAAAGGGGAATGAACAGGCTGCCTCATGGGGGCTAGAAACATCACAGGTCTGCTCTAAGCTGGACTCTGTACCTACAAACTCCTGTTGAACTCATCTCCTTCAAGGAAACTAAGGCTCTGTTGTGTAAAATGCCAGTTTCTTCAAAGAACTGACTGAGACAATATAGTCAGAGATGAGGGTTTGAGGACTCGACAGCTGAAACTACAGAGCTGATGAACTGGTGATGAAACTTTGTCTAATTTTAGATGCCTGACTGCCAGACCATTTTCAATGCTGAAGTTTAGCCTCAGGTTTTTCTAATTTTCTTATTTCAGTTGACATAAGATAGCTTCTTAAGAATGCCAGTACATGTCCATACTAATAGCTATAATTTTACCTTCCACTGGTTATGCAGAAGAACAAAAAGAATGTCAGAATCTATTCCCATATGCTGTATCTTTATTTTTATCTAAACAGTGGCTAAAAAATTAGTGCAGCCTTATCTTATAAATTAGTAGAATATTATATAATAATTTGATCACCTATGGCCTGTCCAGGTAATATATGAATACATCTATTATTGCAGTCACATGTGCACTCGTATTTACCAAAAAGTAATATTTTTGGCCCGCATAACAGAAGGAAATATTGACACATGCTCAATGGTAAGGAGTAGAAAATGTTTTCACACTATATGAGATTATTGTTGAAAAAAGTTTGTTAAACTGAGTCATTATATTAATCCTGGCAAACACATTGTAGCCAATTTTTATTATTTTTTTTTTTAAAAGAAAATAAAAAAAGAAGAAGGTCTTGGAAAATGATGGGGTGAAGGACATGCTGTCACAACATTTTTGTATTTTCTGTAAGAAAACTATAATTTCTGAAGAGAAATACGTTTCCCAGCCTCCCTTAGTGTATTTCAGAGAGGTCTTACTTTTCCTAGTAGGATGACTGAAACTTCTTATTCAGTATAATTTTATACAGAATATTTGACAGCCTCTGAATACATATATATACTAGGGAAGTACACAGTTTGTCACATAACATGTTCACTAGTGGAAAGTGTTTTTTTAAAAAGCATGCATTAGGTGGCAGTGTCTCAGGCTGGGCAACACAATTGTGCTCTTTCTGCAGCCTCACCCCTACGTGGTACATGGCAGTCATTAATCTGGTGAATGAGTAGTATGTTTCTCCACGAGTCTCCTAATCTTCAAGGTTTGGCTGCATTCCTAAAGCACACACTAAAATAAGGGCAAGGCAGTGCTTAAGCATCACCCTTTTGGGTGAGGTAGAACTTTCTGCTGCTCTCTCACATGCCCTAGCATGGGTTTTCTTTGTCCATATATTTGTTTTCAGGAACAAACAAGATCTTACCTCTCTCTCTTTTATTCTCTGACATCAATGTACATGGCAGTTTAGTGGCACTGAAGTTGTAGCATGAACTTGACCATCTCAGGTGTGAATTTATGAAGGCAGCAAGAGAAAAGTTCTTTTGCATCAAAATTTCTAAACTCTTATTTAGCACATAAACTTATGCAGGTGATGTTTTTGTTATGCAGCCACTGACATGCCTCAGGCATTAAATCAGATCCTTCCTGAAGAAAACTTTAATAGTCACTTGTTTTTGAAAAGGAACATGAAGACTATGTGAAACCAGAGCAGTGAATGACAATGTCACTGTTCCACACCAAGCACTGTTGATCTTACCAAGTTCTGATATTTCTGAGTCCTTAGACATTTTAAATCAGACTAATGCAGGAGAAAAAATTCTCCATCAGGCCATGTTCACCCACACATCCCAAATTGTGTTTGTTTTTTTTTTTTTAAAAATCAAGGATAATGAGTTCTTCAGTCATGTCTAATATGATTCTGCTTTCTCTTTTGACTTGGAAAACCCTGTTTATTTCACATTTTCAGGCTATATAGATAATATTTTAAAAT
>NW_009954497.1:1196760-1267086 GCF_000747805.2 Chaetura pelagica
AATAGTCCTTTTATTGAAATCTGCATACTCTGCTTTTCATTTTGTTTAACTTGCTGTTTCCACTCTCATTATGTTTTTCAGGAAAAGAAAATTAATTTTATTTTACCTATTCACAGATAGATTGTTACTGTGGAAGAGAAAAAATAAAAAAAGCAGAAGTCATTTGGATTTATATCCAGTCACCGCTTAAACCCTAATGCTTGTGCCTGGAGAAGGGATGAAGATAAAATTGGGAAATCCAAGCCTGATAATTGTTCAGACTGAACAACTTTGAGCACTGCAGACATTTAGGATTTTAGTAAAAGCAGATTTAAAAAAAAAAGAAAAAAAAAAAAGAAAAAAAAAAAGAGGAAGGAAGCAAACAGCATTTTGAACAATGTACCATGAGAGTCCCTGCTTGCTACAGAAAAAGAAAAAAAAAATTATCTGTAACATACAAATGCTGGTTACAATGGCTCCAGTTAATAATGAGAATACCATGGAGAATGATGTGTCGTTTAGATGGATTCAAAGTATCCTGAGTGTGAAAGTATTTCTCATGATGGTGAGGAATGATCAGTTGGAGCCCCCCAGGGACCTCTTAATGACTGATGTGGGGGGTGGAGAAAGAGGAAGAAGAAGAGGATGAGGAGATGGAGGAGGGAACATGGGGCAGAGAGTAGATAGTGCAGTGCACATGTGTGTTTTTCTCTTAAGATAGCATGTGTGTTTCTGTGTGACACAGAGAATAGGGAAGCTGGGGTTTTCTACCTTAATGTGTTATGGAAGGTGCACCGGAGTTTGAAGACACACCGGGGGACCGGAAAAGAAACACAACTGTTATTTCATTACTCAGAGGCTAAATGTAAGAGCTAAATTACCATGAGACTCTGGGACAAGTAAATGACTGAGGGCTCAGAGGTTATGCCAGTGAGCACCATACAAATGTCCAGGGAGACAGACAAGATTTCAGTGAGGTTTCAGAAACCAGGACTCTCTCCTGCCTGCCAGTGTCACTGGGAAGAGCCAGCTCTTCTCATGTCCTGAGATTTGAAGCAGTAGCATTCTCAGGGTCCCTGGGCATTTGGTGTTGGCCGACAATCCAGGCTAGCACCCAGATGTCCATCGTGGTTCGCTTTTGAGCTTCAGTGGTGGATTTAATCTCCCTGAAAGTCTGTGAAGAGTCATATAACTTTGTTAAGCTTTCTGTGCAATCTTTGGGAGAGAGTTATAGTGCCTTTTTAAACTCATTTATGCTGGATGAATACATTTCTTCAAAACGTATTTGTATTTTACCTTTTACTTTAGAAATGCTAAAAATATCAAGCTTGATTGCCGTGGTTTGGGCCTAAAATGACAACAAAGAACCAGCCTCGTGGCTGCTCACTCAGCTGACCCTCCCCCAACACACACAGACACTGGGATGGGGACGACAAAAGCCACCAAGAATCTCATGGGTTGAGACAAAGAACAAGGAGGGTTTGTCACTGATTAAGGTCGTGGGAAAAACACTCAACTTGCAGAAAAATAATTTTATTTCACACTAATCAGATGCACACAGGACACAGACAACACACAGAGCAGGGCTTAAATATTACACCCACCCTCCCTTCTTCTTGGGCCCAAATCACTTTGTTCCCAGTTTCTCTCCCTCTTTCTCCCCAGATGCACAGGGGAGACAGAGGATGGGGTTTAGAGTCAGTTCACAGGCTGGGGGGTCCTGCTGCTCCTTCTTTCTCAGGAAGAAGGATTCCTTACAGTCCTCCCCTGCTTCCCCATTGGGTCCATCCCATGGGAGAGAGTCCTCCATGAACCTCTCCTTCATGAGTCCTTCCCATGAGGTGCAGAGCAAGTTACTCCAGTGCAGGCTTCCCACAGAGTCACAGGCTGCTTCAGGAACAGTCAACTCCCCTGGCAAAAGGGTCTTCCACAGCTGTATAATGCAGGTCCATTGGCAGCAAATCCAAGTCCACTGGCCAAGTTCATCCCTCCTGGCACCTTCAGGGAATGTTCCACCATGTTTCTCCGTGAATGCTGGGGGACAGCCTGCCACCTTGCCATAGGTTGCAGGGAAACTTCTGCTTGGGCACCTCCTTGCCTTCTTCTTCATGAACAACTTGGGATCTTCACCCCAGCACTGCTCAGGTCTTATATCAGTTCTTCAGTATGTTAATGGCAGAGGTGCATCTATTGTCCCTCTAATGGCTCCTTGGCTGGGTTTGGAGCTGGGAGAGCTTCTCAGCTTCTTACAGGAGCCATCCCTCGGCCCCTTCCTCCACTACCAAAAATCCCGCCAAAAAACCAGCACACTGATCGTCATAGTTTGTTGGGGAGGGGGATGACTTAGATGTTACAAGTGCAGCTCTAAGGGGTTTTTGAACTGTATTGAAAGAACAATGTTTATTAAACTTAAGTGATTTGCCTAATATTAAAAAAGAAGTCCAAAGCATTCTGAAATGTGCATTTCCTATCTCGATCAAGTTTCAATTCTTCAATTCTGCTGCCGTGCCACCTTCACTACTTATTTTCTGGTAGAAACAAAGACTTTCAGGATAGGCTGAGAAGAAATTTTGAAGAGGAAGAACGGGTGAAAAAGCATTTTTTTGCTGCTGTTAAAAGGTTAAATATTACTTTTGCTGACTACAAAGCAACACAGGTTCACATTTTCCTTCTTATATAGTTCACCTCCACATGAAATTCCAGAACTTCTGCCTTAGCTACAGAGTTGTCCAGTTGTCTTACTTAGATAATAACTTTGCTTAACTTGAGTTTTGGGAACAATCTCCTTTTTAAAGCAGACAGTTTGCTGTCTGCCAGGCTGGATTTGTTTTTTTGGTCATATTTCAACCTAATTTTGTTTAGTAGGTAATTTGCCTTCATGGTGTCAAATATATATGCTTTTTGATTGGCTGTTTTTTGAAATCATTGCTTTAATTTACCTACTATGTTTCTCATGCATTCTCAGATTATTCCTTTTAAAAAATCAATTCTGAGCTGCAAAATGAAAAACTCAGAGTCTCCTAGATTTCCCCAACTGTAGCTCCTTCTTGGAATTAATAAGATGGAATTAAGGTCCATCATTGATTGGCTTACTGCAAATTTACCCTTTAACTATATTTAGTGGACTATCAATGGGGACTGTTTTGCATTAAACAACAGGGTGTTTTTAGGTCACATGAAACCTTTCCACCCTGGTTCTGTAATTGCACAATCTTTCTATAGCTTGAGAGGCTTTGTGTCTACACTGCTACAGTAGGTAAAGTGACCACTCAATTTTGGTACTCACAGGAAAAGCAGAACATACAGCAAACAAGGGCTCATAGATCTGCATTTAACAAAGAACACTCTGGCTCTGCTGGTACCAGACCAAAGTTGCTCAGATAAAGTGCATCAGGTATAATCTGATCCTTAAAAAACAGTGTGTGAGTTTTGAATGAGAATAAGAACTTTTCTGTGTTGACCAGATAAGCTGAATACCCAAGCGCATAAGCTGAAGTTAAGTATAACAGGCAAAACCCTGCAGCTTGGACTCCCTTAGGAATTTTCCAAGGAAAGCCTGGAGTACAACCTCATTTCTATGTGAAGCCCAAGCTTCCTCCCTCCTCTCCCTTTCCCCGTTCCTGCTGTCATTATTTCCCTGCATCCGCTACCTTCTCTTGCCACAGACAGAGCTGTTCTGGTCCTTCCAACAGGACTCGTGTTTCCAAGGGGGTGGTGGTTTTGGTGTGTTTTCGCAGTGGTCATGTCTGGAAGTCCTGAAAAGCTGATGAATGTTAGAATAAACTACCATTTGCATAGAAAACTAACTTAAATAAATTAAAGGATGGGATGATTTCATTTCCACAAAGGGCTGAGTATATCAGCATGTGATGACTATCACATGCTGGGTGTACAAGCCTGTCTACACCTTCAGGAGCAGTGTTGAGCAGAACAGTCCCTTCTGGTCTGTAACTTTGTGTGAGAAGGACAGGGCCAGGTCCTCAGCAGTGACCAAAATGGGCATGTTTAGTAGCCATATGATTGCCAGCCTGCCTAGGGCTATTTTGGAGAAAGCTGGCATAGTCTGTGCCAGGAGCAGCTGGTGAGTGCTGCAGACTCCTGCTGGGGTCCCATGTGCTGCCATTAGCTGGGGGTCTTGCACCATGGAAGCTTAAATGGGAACACTGCAAAGTGATCTTTTGAGACTTGATAAATCAAGCTTGAATTGTGCTTTAGGTTGATGAAGAAGTATAATGTGATCATGCTGTGGGCCAGGATGAAAAGCAGTGTTTCATTCCTGGCTGGGAAATGCCTAGATAACTGGCGCTACCTGAGTGTGTAAAAATAGTGGTTATCCAGCATGAATTTCTTTCTGCAAGTATCTATGTTAGGAAAGTACATTTATGGACAGTAAGTAATCTGTTACAGAATAATAAGAATTTTTATATAAGAAAAGTTACCAAAAAGAAGAAAAATAATTAAAAAGGCAAAAGAAGCTCTAAGTAAGTTTCCCATGTTCTTCTCACCACAGCAAAAAAACCTAACTGTGTAAAAACTTTTATCTGAATTATCCTAACTGATACCTTGGGATATTTCAAGACCCCTGCTTGTTTTCACAGAGCTGAGAAATGTTTGCATTTTGCTCAGTTTGGACAAAAGACTGAGGGATAATAGCTTTCATAGGTGTTTTCAGGTCAGGCCCCACTATGGTGATTAATTTCCAAAAGACTATAATCTCCTTGGAACACAGTTTAGCTACGGTAGTCCTTGATCTCTCTTGCCTTTGGTTGTCACTTTATCTTTAACCTCTACAAGGACAAGCTCCAGGAGATTGATTTATGCTCGTAAAGAGGTTTATTCTCTTTTGATCTGTCACACAGTTGTTATCTGATTTGTTACTTACTCCTCTAAATGAGCCCATGAGTAGGTCTCTGAGGTAAACACCAATGACATGCTCATAGAAACAAGGGTCAAAGACTTGCTACCAAAAATCCCTCAGTCATATAAAAATAAAGGAGAGGGGGAAGTAAAAACCCTGTATAACCTCAGACCCAATTGTAATAGTAAGCACAGAGCCAGCCTGCACAGGGAGAAATGATGCTGGTGTTTCATTTAAGACAAAGGTACCTGAGAAATTCCACATCTGTGTCCAGCATCAAACTCCTTTTCCACAGTACCTTGAGATCGCTTCGGAGACATTTTATGGAATGAAGGGTCAGCTGCTGATGGAATGACAGGACTTGCTAGCAGCAGTGCCCTGTGGCTCTTTCAAGATGCTCCCCAGAAATGAAGGGGAGTTCTGAAGCAGGGTGCTGGCTGCAGCTGGGCAGCAATGCCATTAAAAATAAGACCTTGCAGTAGAGACTGTAGCGAGCTTCAGCAGAACAACTCCAGGGCATCCAGCATGGCCCGCACTGAGCCAAAGTCTGGGATCGTTCCTGAATTGCATGGCTAGTGACACACAGCCTCTGAGAACTGGCTTGTTTCCTTCTCAGAAGAAACACAGATTTGACTAGAATCTATAATCTCAGTAGAAGAAAATCTACTTCCATTCTACATGTTCTCCAGCCAGAGTAACATCTAATGAACATGTATTTTCTTGTTATGGCTCACAAGTGCAACATAGATGGAGTTGCACCTTGTTATTCAGAGCATCAAGTCTTGGGGCTGGCATGTAAAAGATGGAGTAAGAACCTTATCAGGAATTTACTGAAGTATAAAGTGCTTTATAACACAGTGGATAATGAGAAAGAATTCAGGGACTTTAATTATGGTTCTTCAAGAGTTAATGGAACTTGAATGTGGAAGGGTCCTTGTAAATACATGCAACCCATTATGTGAATATATGGAACCTCTTTTTTTCAGCTCTCAGAGTGGGATTAATAGTGTAATGTGGTAGTGAAGAAGATAAACTGTCATTAAAAGAAATACAGGAGTATTACCTTGCTGCCATGATACAATTTCACAGGTGTTTAGGTATCCATTGACCTGCACAGAAAAACAGAAGCGCTTATGGCTGATGCCAAATAAGACTGATCCTATTGCAGGACTCCACTAGTAAAATATGAAATGGACATCTCAAGCCAGCTCCCTTGGCCACTACTGTCTCAATGTCATGGTTCCTCACAGGTACAGAGAGTTTTTTCTGAGAACTTAAAATATCCATCTCAATGGATGACTGTTTAAAAACTTCTGATCCCTCTAGGAAGCCTGGTTCATAGGTACTTAAAATCTGGATGAGAAAAAACCAAACCTATGACACAAAGCTGAACTGCTAAGTAGGCTTGACTTTTCATTTGTGTAACAAGAGGGAGTTCTTCAAGTGCTTTTCTTTAGAAATTCACAGCCCATTTCCATTACATTAACCAGAATCATCTGGGCAGTGTCTGTAGTTTTTGATCCGTTATGTTCTAAAATGCAATTTTTTTTGAATGCTGACTAAAACCCTTTGAAATATGAAATTAATTTAAGGCAATTCTACATCTTGGAAGAGCAGTAATAATAGGTGCTGAAGTTCATTGTCTGTTAAGCAGTCTTTGCTCTTGCTGCTGCATTTATCAGAGTCATCTTGTGAAATTCTGCAGTACTGTCATTACCTTCTCAGAACCAAAACTGTCATTTAAAACCACTTCAAGTGCAATGAAAGGACATGGTGGTCTCTCTTGCTAGAGAGTCAGGTTTTTGCAAAAGCTCCCTGAATGGCTACTAGTGAAAACATAGTTCTAGCAATTAGCTGTGTGTTTCAAAATGTTACCAGGGGTGAGTTTCTCCTCCTCACTAATCTGATCTTGAGTAGGAATGATTTTGACACTGTTGTTTGGGCAGTGAACTGGTTGTCAATAAATAGCAAATTACACATTTTAGTGTGCAACTATGACAGTGAACCAAACTTCTGGGAATTAAAGTAATTCGGGCAGATTTTTCAAGGCGTTTTTTTGATTACATAAAATCCTTTGCCTTGAAAAATGATTGTAGGCAGAAGATGCATATATCACTGCTTATAACCTTTTACATTTGCAGTAATACTATAATTTCCAGGGAAACAGGCAAAAGTAAACAAGTGGAAAAGCACTTATCCTTAAATTAACCCCTACATTGAGGTACTTAAGCAATATCTTCTACGTGGCAGAGCATGAGGGTTACACATAGACTTCCAGTGACATTTTCTCCTGTCATCCTTGCAAATTGACTTGCATATGAAAGCTGTATAAGTCACAAACATTAAAAAAAAACAACCTAATGAAAAGTATCCTGGATTGTAAAGACTGCAGATACTTCTGAGTTTAAAATTCCCCAAGTATTTTAGTTAAAGGCTTTGGCATAATCCTGTCTGGCTTTGCTGTGTGGAAAGTGGATCAAAGGTGGGACTTGTTGGCCTCTTCTGAATCTCATCTGTCCTGGGGATTAGTTTTCTATGGATATCCTAAAAGTTTTCCTCTAATACAAACACAGTATCAGAGGAGCTGTTTCGAGGGAATGAGAGTTTAAATTTGTGGTTTATCCAAGCACATTTTAAAGAGGTAATTTATTTGAGTGCAAAGTACCTTAGGTTAAGCATTTCTCCCTTGTCAATGCCAAATGCACATTACACTAAATAAATTAGCATGCTAGACAGCAAGAGTATTTGCATTTTGTTAAGAGGCAAAATGAAGACAAAAAAATAATATTCCAGCATCTGTGATGCCTCCATTCTTCCCCTAACACACACCAAACACTGCTTCTCCTCCCAGCATTCTGTTGGAGAAACTAGTTGTCCATGCCTTGTACAGATTTAAGCTTTGTTAGGCAAAAAACTGGCTGGCTGGCTGGGCCCACAGAGTTGTGGTGAATGGAGATAAATCCAGCTGTCAGCTGGTCAAAAGGGGTGTTGCCCAGGGCTCATTGTTGGGGCCAGTTCTGTTTAATATCGATCAATGGTCTGGATGAGGGGATTGAATGCACCCTGAGTAAGCTTGTGGATGGCACCAAATTGGGAGGCAGGGTTGGGCTGTCTGAGTGGAGGGAAGATCTGCAGAGGGACCTGAATAGGCTGGACTGATGGGCCAAGGCCAATTGTGTGAGCTTCCATAAAGGCAAGTGCCTGGTCCTGCACTTGGGTCACAACAACCCCAGGCAACACTAGAAGTGTGGGCAAGAGTGTCTGGGAAGCTGCCCAGCAGAAAAGGTGTTGGTCAAGAGCTGGCTGAACATGAGCCAGCAGTATGCTCAGGTGGCCAAGAAGGCCAAGAGCATCCTGATTTGTATCAAAAATATTGTGGCCAGCAGGAGTAGGGAAGTGATTGTACCTCTGTACTCAGTACTGGTGAGGCTGGACCTCAGGTGCTGGGCCCCGCACTACAAGAACATAAAGGTGCTGGAGCAAGTCTACAGAAGGGCAATGAAGCTGGTGAAGGGTCTAGAGAAGTCATACTAGAAGTGGCTGAGGGAACTGGACTTGTTTATTCTGGATAAAAGAAGACTGAGGGGAGATCATATTGCTCTATACAACTACGTAAAAGGAAGTTGTAACGAGGTAGATGTTGGTCTCTTCTTCCAAGTAAGAAGCAGCAGAACAAGAGAAAATGGCCTGAAGTTGCACCAGGGGAGATTTAGGTTGGCTATTATGAAAAATATCTTCTTTGGAAGAATTGTCAGGCATTGGAACTGGCTGCCGAGTGGTTGAGTCATCATCTCTGGAGGTATTTAAAGGATGTGTAGATGTGGTGCTTAGGGAAAGGGTTTAGTGGTGGCCTTGGCAATGTGCTACATTAATGGTTGGACTTGGTGGTCTTAAAGGTCTTTTCCAACCAAAATGATTTTATGATTCTATGAAATTTCTCATGGCCTGTTGATTGTACTGGGCAGGTCAGCCATTGTCATGCATGGCTGGGGAAAGCAAACATAACATATGTTAAAAAATATAAAGCAGCTGAGAAGGATTTTAAAAAAAAATAAATAAATCAGAGAATAATGTTATGTGTTTTCACAGTGAGATTTCTGCTCTAGAGGTACTTACTCCTGTTTTCCAAAATAACAATATTGACGGAACCATACAGACTACGTCATCTACTGCAATTCACAGGCCGAACAGTGTGTTACTGAAGTCAGTTTAGCAATCCATTGTTCTGGGTGTTCATGGAATCATAGAATGGTTTGGGTTGGAAGTGATCCTAAAGATCACCTAGTTCCAACCCCTCCACATGGGCAGGGACACCTCCCACTGGATCAAGTTGCTCAAAGGCCCAATAAACCTGTCCTAGAACACTTCTAGGGATGGGGCTTCCACAACTTCCCTGCGCAGCCTGTTCCAGTGTCTCACCACCCTCACACTAAAGAATTTATTCCTAACATCTAACTTAAATCTCCCCTATTCAAGCTTTAATCCATGACCCCTTGTCCTCTCACTACAAGCCCTTCTAAAATGTCCCTCCCCAGCTTTCCTGTAGGCCCTTTCAGGTACTTGAAGAGTGCTATAAGGTCTCCTCAGAGCCTTATCTTCTCCAGGCTGAACCTCCACTCTCTCAGCCTGACTTCATAGGACAGGTGCTTCAGTTCTATCATCATCTTTGTGGCCCTCTGGACTGTCTCCAGTAGCTCCATGTCCTTCTTATGTTGTGGGCCCCAGAACTGGACACAATTCTCCAGGTGGGGGTCTCATGAGAGCCAAGTAAAGGGAAGAATCACCTCCTTTGACCTCCTGGCCACACCTCTTTTGATGCAGCCCAGGACATGATTGGCTTTCTGGGCTGTGTTGTCTTGTTTGTTGGGGTTTTTTTTGTTTGTTTGTTTGGTTTTTTTGTTCTTTATAATGACTAGTCAATTTACACTATTCCACATGGGTAGCTGATGATCATAGATTTTTTCACAATCTACTACACCCTTAGGATTTTATTGTAAGAAACTGTTAAAGAACCTCTTTCAGGTGCATCAAGATATAACTAACTCTTTCTGAAGCTTAGAGAGCTGATCCTGGGAGACACTGAGTGCCTCTAATGTTTCTGAAACCCTTTGGCTCCTTCTAAAAAAAAAGGGGGCTCCACATACTAAATGTCATGCTCTTTCAAATTACTAGGGAGATGTGGCTCACTTGTGATGATTATTGATCCCCTTGATCATGCTGATAATCACATTAGCTTCATGATACTAATTGTGCACATAATTACTTGCCAGGATAAATGAAGTTTTCACAGGCTATTAGGAAGTTATCCTTGAAAAGGTTTTTATTGGGAAAAAGCTTTGATTATTGCACAAGCTGTCACTACAACTCAGTATTTTGCACCTGAAAAAAAGGTGGTAAATCATTATTAATAAAACCTCTTGATAATTTAACAATAAAGTAAACATAATAGGGTCTCGCATGACAAACAGAGTGCTCCCACTCTTGATGTCACAAAACTCTGTAAAATCAGTGTAAACATGAAAAAACTAATAAGAGAGTCATAGAACGGTTAAGGTTGGAAGGGACCTTAAGGATCATTAGGTTCCAACCCCTTGCTATGAGCAGGGACACCTCACACTAGACCAGACTGCACAAAGCCTCATGCAACCTGGCCTTAAACACCTCCAGGGAGGGGGATTCCACAACCTCCCTGGGGAAACTATTCCAGCACCTTACTACCCTCATGGTGAAGAATTTCTTCCTGATGTCTAACCTGAATCTTTCAGTTTAAAACTATCACCTCTTGTCTTATCACTGCCCTCTCTGATGAAAAGCTCCTCCCCAGCTTTCCTGTAGCCCCTTCAGGTACTGGAAGGCCACTATAAGGTCTCCTCAGATCTTTCTCTTCTCCAGGCTGAACAGCCCGAACTCCCTCAGCCTGTCTTCATAGCAGAGGTGAAAAAAAGGGATGATTTTTTGAAACTGCAGAATGGAACTTCAGGTAATTTGAAACGGAAATCTAGACCACACCAGTGTTAATTCTGTAACTTACTTCAGTACTTTTTGTTCCAAATATTGCAGTTTCAAATAAATCCAGAGCTATGAGATTTGGCCAGTTCATTTTGCAGGTTGGCCAACAGTTCTGTTTTTGATACTATCAAGGGGTGACTCTTCGGGTAGAGATGCTGTTAAAATACTTCACACCAAAATAAGATGAGGGGCTTATTGGGAGCTGTGGAGCCATCTGCACTGGGCCAAGAGATTAATGGGCTTTAGGAGTGTTGTGATCCACGACCTATTATATCTCCTTTTTGGAGTGTATTTAGCTTGTCAGGATCTGCTGAGAGGTCCGCACGTGGCGCTCGCCTCTCACAGAGGAGCAGTAGCTTCGGCACTGACTTTTTGGGTGAGTAACTAGCTTGGTACTTATTAATATTTCCAATAACAGCAGCGAATCCCCAATTAGAATTTATGAATGCACGGTTTATTGTGGGAGAAAATAAAACAATTTGGGGCAGGAGGTTCAAAAGGGTAACTAAAGCACACACGAGCTGTGAAATATCTTTTAAGAACCAAATAACAAGAACTTACGTCTTAATACTTATATATGGGTACGCCTTGTTTCATAGAATCATAGAATCATAGAATCTTAGGGGCTGGAAGGGACCTCGAGAGATCATCTAGTCCAACCCCCCTGCCAGAGCAGGGTCACCTAGAGTACATCACACAGGAACTCATCCAGGTGGGTTTTGAATGTCTCCAGTGAGGGAGACTCCACAACCTCCCTGGGCAGTCTGTTCCAGTGCTCTGTCACTCTCACAGTAAAAAAATTTTTTCGGATATTCACCTTGAACCTCCTATGCTCCAATTTACACCCATTACCCCTTGTCCTATCACTGGTCATCACCGAGAAAAGCCTAACTCCGTCCCCCTGACACTCACCCCTTACATATTTGTAAACATTGATGAGGTCACCCCTCAGTCTCCTTTTCTCCAAGCTAAAGAGACCCAGCTCCCTCAGCCTTTCCTCATAAGGGAGATGTTCCACTCCCCTAATCATCTTCGTAGCTCTGCGCTGGACTCTTTCAAGCAGTTCCCTGTCCTTCTTGAACTGAGGGGCCCAGAACTGGACACAATACTCCAGATGTGGCCTCACCAATGCAGAATAGAGGGGGAGGAGAACCTCTCTTGACCTACTAACCCGGCTCTGCAGAAACGCGCCGAGAAGCGAGGAGCGGCACCTTCAGTGTCTGCGGAACAGCGCGCCGGAAACGAGGAGCACGAGAGAGGGAAAAGCATTCACCGCTGTCTCTTTATAGATTTCCTTTGCTCCGGATTGGCCGGTTTTTTATTTCCGGGCTTTTCAGCCAATCAGCTGGGACCTTGTCCCGCCCTTGCAGCCTTTCTTCCGGCCACGGCCCCTCTCCCGCAGCAGCTGCCCCCTTGGGGCATCAGGGAAGGCAGCAGGAGAGGGTTCAGTGCCATGTGGAGCAGCCATCTTTAAGTCAGTTATGTCTGCTGACCTGAAGGGCATTTCATGTTCGTGTGAGGAAATACCTGGTCCTTCACAGGGAGACAGAGGGTGGAAGACCTGGGTCAGAAGGACAATGGTGGCCTTTTCCACATCTGTGAGATCTTCCCAACACTAGCACACAGTGCTGGGTCAAACGGAGAGGAACCACATGGACCCTCTTACAGTCTGCCTCTCTACAGTGACAGGGTAGGGAAATGAGGATTATCTCTGTTTTGGCAAAGGTTAATTTTATAAATTTCCTCTTCCTACTGAAGAAAGTTAGAGGCCTGTTGTTGACATTATTGAATTCAAACACTTTGGCTAATTGATGTCCTGCTTAGGCTTTTCTGTACTTTTCCTTTTCCATGCCCCCAGGATGCTGGGGTATCTCTCACTGATGACCAAGGTTTTGTCTTCTCAGGGAAGTGTAACTTCATAGTTTTTCTTGAGGTGACAGTTCGGAGACTTCTTCCAGTTAGTGTGTCTAAGAGTCAGATATGTCACCCATTTTATTTTGTGAAATACAAAGGAAAACAAAACATTTTGTGTCTGTGGAGATATTGACTGCATACTCACTTTTTCAGCTGACTGTATTTGTGACTTTGATAGTCAGTCCTTTGTTACAGTTAAAGATCATCTGAGCTTTGCTAATTATTCTTTTCTGATAAAAATGCTATGGCAATTTTTCTTGTTACTGTGACCAGAATCACTGATTTCAGTGAAGGCCACCGTATAAATTGTCTTCCTCGCTCTAGCCTATATTTAAAAAGTCTTTGTAAAAATGCTGCATTTGATGTGTTTCTCTAAATTTATCAAAAAGTATTAAAATAACTTATTTAAGTTAACCTAAATACTTTCCTTGGTATTTGCAATTTTCCATTTATGCTTATCCCCTCGATATTTCATACTCAGTTTTACTTTCATTAGTAGCTTGATTTTCAGTATTACTTTCTTGGAAATTAAAATGTTTTCTTCATACATTTGATATCATTTTAACTCCTCCTTCTTGGCAATTCATCCATGTTTGCATTCATTGATTTGATGATAGCTCATACATACTGAAGTTAAAAACAAACCACGGAAACACCAGAAATTTAACATTTATTCTTGTCACTGCTGCTTAATATACTTTTGTTCTTCTGTAATTGGTATTCATAATTACCTAGCACTCAGACTTATAGAAATTCTCGGTTTACTCAATCATTTCACAGTTCAATTATTTTTAAATACAGTAGGTGACCGATCAATCTAGCACACTATAATTGATTCACTCTGTGCAATGTTTTCAACCTGGTCTACATGGATTGCCAGCAGGTCATAAATCAGAAGTAAATAGCAGAGAGGTGAGTGTGTGAGTGTGTGTGTGAGGAGAGTCTGTCTGTAGTGGATGCTGCATGTCTCCTTGTCATATACAGTTGCGTTCCGTGTATCAATGTGTGACCTCACAGGAAGAGCAAAGGTGGCCAGACAGGAACAGCAGATAACAACACCCTGTGACTCCCACTGCTGCTTTCCTAATCTGAAAGCAAATATGGGTCACTTCTCTCCAGCAATCTTGTGTCTCAGGCTTATGTACCACCATGAAGCTTATTGTTATCAGTGAACTGCCATAGCTTTGGAGTGTTCCTAAGGGCCTTGACAAGAAGCTGCTACAGAAGGGGCCACAGGTCCATGCTGGCTGAGTATAGCTGGTGGTTGCTTAAGTGGCAATAATGAGCTAGTAGAAAATGCAATTGCAGAGGATGCTGCATGTGCAGGAGCACGAACAGGTACTCCCAACTCTCTTCATCCTGGGTCAACAGTGAGTGCGTCAGTGCATGTCCCAGAGGATATTGCAGCACTTGGCAGGCCACATCAGCACCACCCAGGGAGCTCAGCAAACCCACAGAGTACCTGAGGACCAGAGAGACATAAGGGGAGCCTGCCCAGGTCACTGAATTTGACTACATTCATTTGCTGGCAGCCAAGTGGCAGCAGTCTGGAAATTATGGCATGAGTCTTATGACCCCAAAACCTTTGTCTTCACTGGAGCAGTGCAGTGGACGAAATTGCAGTGCAGGGTGATACCAGTCACTATTCAGATTTTATTTGCTTTAGTCCATCTATTTCTACTGTCATGCTTGCTGCTACAGCAGCCAGGAGAGGATCACACAATTATCTGTGTTATGGATTACCCAATACTCCATCTGAAAGACCTATGTGTGTTTTGTGGGTTTCCTGGTGATGCTTCTAGGAAGCAATTCCACAGAGTGTCAGTATATCTTTCCCAGCCACCACAGGTGACTACAGACTAACCCAAACTGTTGTTGTGACCTGGCCAGTCAAACAAGATGAATCTTGTGTCGCTCTTCATTGGCACATCATTTTTTCTGCAAGAACCTCAGCAAGAGGAAGGTACCAAGAGGTCAAATCACAAATTACAGAGCATCCTGCAAGCCTGAGGATTCTAACAGTATAAGATGCAATCGATTGGCTCATTTCCTGTTGTCTCTTGCACAGAAAGATAAAAAGGTGGACAATTCCCGCTTTTTTAAAATTATACACATTTCTTCATTTTGAATGTATGTTACATTATTTCGTCTGTCACTAAGACATCAAGTGGATGAGAACCTTGTGTTTAAACATGTACTAAATATACTAGTTTCAATTAGTCTATCTGCCTGCTACTCTCCAGTAATTTGATTCAATACCCAAACTTTTGAGCAGTTTTGAATTGATGCCTTTTTTTTCCTGCTTGTTGCATATTAACCCGCCACACGCTTATTTCCTGAGCAAACACCTAAAGATATAGTAGTCCTAGTGCCAGGAAATCAAGAAACCCAGTGTCCACCATGGTCTACAGGTTGTCTAAATGAGAAACACATGTACTGGCTATTTCTTTTTTAGAAATATTTCTCACTATTTCTTTCTTTTTCTCAGTGATAGGCATGTTTGCAGGTACACATATACATATTCCTGTCCAAAAACTGATGTATATTTATACAGAATATATAAAAAATATAGATGTATTGTTTTGTCAGAACTCACTTGGATGTAATGGTAATTCTTTTAAATCTTTGCCACTTAGGATAATTTCTTGTTTTAAGAAAGTAATTTATCCCAAATTAAAACCAAGAAACCAAGAAACAAAAAAAAACCCCAAACCTCAAACTTTTACCTAGCTTCTTCCTACGTGATGTTCTAACAAAAGATGACTTTTAAGCAAGAATGAGTATAGAAAAATAGGGAAAAATTCCTTTTCTTCCTTTAGGTTAGAAAATAGCATCTTTGCAATTTTTTTCCACATTGCAACCCATTTTAAGAAGTAATATTCTGTTGAAATTCAGACACATCATTGGTGTGGAAAAAAAAAAAGACATTCAACTGTGTCTAACAGAGATTTTTTAGACTCACATCTTGGCAAAATCACCTTACTTTAATCCTAGCAGCTTTGTGTTTAAAGGGATTTAGAAACAAAGCTAGTTTAAAAAAGATCAGTAAGCTGCTTTGCCTGACCTTTGGCTCCCATGCTGTCTATTTGTCTCTGCTCATGGTAAATCAATGTTAAGATTTGGTTAGGGGTTTGTTTGTTTGGGTTTTGTTTGTTGTTTTGGTTTTGGTTTTGGCTTTGTTGGTTGTGGTTTTTTTTCTGCTTGAGAAAGGATATCATAAAATCATAGAATGCCAGGTTGGAAGGGACCTCAAGAATCATCTGGTCCAACCTTTCTAGGTACTACTGTAGTTTATATGAGATGGCTCAGCCTCTTGTCAAGCAGAAACTTAAACTGTCCAATGTAGGGGAATCTACCACTTTTCTTGGGAGACTATTCCAATGTTTAACTGTCCTCATGGTGAAAATATTACCTCTTGTGACCAATCAGAATCGCCCCAGAGGCAACTTGTGCTAATTACCCCTTGTCTTTTCCATGTGACTCCTTGTAAAGAGGGAATCTCCATCTTTGCAGTCATACTTTAAGTACTGGAACATGGTAATAAGGTCTCCCCAAAGCTTTCTTTTTCAAGGTTGAACAAACATGGTTTTCTCAGCCTCTCCTCCTATGGTAGGTTCTTCGGTCCTCTGATCATCCTTGTGGCCCTTCTCTGGATGCTCTCCAGCCTGTCCACATCCTTTTTGTACAGTGGGGACCAAACCTGAATGCAATACTCCAGGCATGGTCTGACAAGCACTGAGTAGAGCAGAATGATGACTTCTCTATCTCTGCTGGTGATGTCCTTGTTGATGCAGCCCATCATCCTGTTGGCTTTCTTTGCTGCTGCAGCACACTGTTCACTCATATTGAGCCTGTTATCCACCAAGACCCTCAGGTTCCTTTCCACAGGGCTGCTCTCCAGCCAGGTGGATTCCAGTCTGAACCTCACTCCTGGGTTATGTGTTCCCAAGTGCAAGACCTTACACTTCTCCTCATTGTTCTTCATAAGGTTCCTGCTAGCCCAGTCCTCCTGTCTGTCCAGGTAATCCTGGAGGGTGGCTGTCCTTTCTGGAGTGTCAACCTGTCCACTCATCTTGGTATCGCCAGCAAAATTCATCAGGGTGCTCTTGATCCCAGCATCCAGGTCACTTATAAATATGTCAAACAGCATTGAGCCCAATATCGATCCCTTGGGGACCCCACTTGTGACCGGTTGCCAGTTTGAGGAGGAACTATTTGCTATCACCTTTGGGGTACAGTCTGTCAGCCAGTTATCCACCCACTGCACAGACCACTTGTCAAGGCTGTAAGGGGCCAGTTTCCCCAGGAGGCTGCAAGGGACTTTTGATAAAGTTTTGGAGATGTCCAGGTAGAGGATGTCCACCACTCATCCTGCATCAATAGAGTGGGTTACTTTGTTGTAGAAGGTGATCAGGTTTATCAAACATACGTTCTAAGAGATCTGATAAGATTTTATTTTGCCACTGTTTCTGGTGTATTCTTGAGGTCAGCTGTGGGTTTTCCAGTTTGCCTGTGATTAGCCCCAATTTGGCTGATTGCTAGCACTTCTCTCAATGGAGTCTCAACCAGTTTCTTGTTTGCATCCTCCTAGGCGTTGATGTATAGACTGGAAGGATAACAGCTGATTTTTTCTTCTCAGTTCTAACTTATTAAATACTGTGTCAGATCAGATCCAATAACCAGCTTCCAGAAATGGCCATTTTCAAACATTTTAGAGATGAGTGTAAGGATTTGCATCCACATGTTACGGATACATGCAAAGTAACTTGTTGAAGTAAAAATTTCTCTCTGTAGCCAAGGAGGGAATAGTTGACTGATGTCCTGCACACTCAGAGTTAGTGTCCTTGAAGTCATTTTGAATCAGTGTAAGGTTATTTATTAAGCTTGGGCCATCTTAACCCCAAAGGCGACACAGATCCTGAAACATTTCAGTGCCTCAGTCAATGCTGAATATTCTTTAAGGACAAGGGGAGGAGGGTTGGAGTGAGATTAAAGCCCCCTTTGGTATCAATACACTTACATAAATATGTAGGTACATGCATTTATAGGTGGACATGAGCAAGAGTAATACCCCATCCCACACAATCCATGTTTCCATGAAAACATATGCAGGTCCTACATCCAGGAGGCAAATTGTTCCCTAAACACCTTCAGGCTGACTTAAAAGTTAACTGTCCTCTAAATGAGGACCAGCAGACTCCTCCATTAACCAATTCAGGTTGTCCAGGAAAACATCCTCCCTTCCTCATAGATACCAGCTACAAGTATACTTACCCTCCTGGACAGAGATACCCAGTTAATTTGTTCATCTATGCAGACAACAATGAAGCACTAAAGAAGAGAGATAATCATAATAAGTAAGGGTCCAGATCTTCCCAGGATACAAACTGGCATTCTTCCTTTGAGATCAAGGTGGTAACATACTTTTATGCCAGCTGAGAGTCTGGTCTCTAAGGGTCTTACAGCAATATGGATACAGCTTTGCAGACTTCCTGACCAACAAAAGATGTTTTGCTATGCAAGGTGCTGGATTATAGTCAGAGTCAGAGAATTGTTTATATTAGTTAACACATTTGTTAACATTTGTAGCTTAATATAATAAAGCATGCCTTGGGCTGTGGAAAAAGGGGAGACAGTTTATTTTTAAACTGCCATCTTTTATTATTGCTCTAATATTATCTGAATATTATTTTTTATGAAAGTGTCTACAGGCCTTTTTCTTGTTTGAAGTAGTTACTGTTGTTGAAAAATTCTATATTGGCTCAGTAAATGTATTTGTGTGTGTGGGTTTTTTTCCTAAGAAGTGAGAACCCCATGAAATGTAACACGATTGTACTTTTTAGTTGGATAAAAGCCATCTTTACAGGGAAGAGACATTTCCTTCTAATGACATGCCACAAGATGATTCATCATTCACTTTAGTAGTTTCAGTAATGAAAGGCTTTTCATGAAGACTTCATCTTTATTTCTTATTATTGTTAGTTAAGTGTAATTTACTAAACTGTGCCTTTTAGGTGCACTAACACCTCCTAAGTATTTTTAGTTTAGCTCTCCCTCCTGTTCGAGATTTTCTTTCCTATTATTATTATTGTTACTGCTGTTATTGTTATCACTGAAAATGTGTGGGATGCTCAGCACTAAAGAATGGAAAAGGTTAAATATTTTACAGTTCGAAGACCAGATTTTCCTGGCTTTTTCTTTAAACTGTCATTTTCAAAATCCCTGTTGGTATAATGTGTTTTCAAAACCAATGTAATATTTTGCTGCTATATTTTCGTCGTGCTTTGCAGGCAAATATCAGCTCACACTCTAGGCCAGCTGGATGCTCCTCAGTGGCAGAGGGAAGCTGTGTATTTGTGGTGAGCACAGCCCTCAGCCCAAGATAACCACCAGCCTGCTGAGAGACGGGATATGAGCTTGTGCACAGCAGACATAGCCTTAGGTGAATATGTGGTTGTCAGCTGAGGCTCAGTGAGCAAAGCCTCTCTTACTTCTGTCTGCCAGTATCTATATGAATGGTCAGTTTATGGCTAGCCCAGGCATAGTAGTCCCAGTAGTCCCAGTTCTGCTTAAATTAAAACAATGGTTTTGCAATTGATTTTGGAAGGTGGAACCCCAGAGGCAAGTCAAGTCAAAAGGCCAGGTCTCTCTTGGCTTCAGGTGGCACCTGGAGGGATGAGTGATGCATGAGCCTTCACTCTGGTGTGGCCAAACCTCCATCATGTCCTGCACTGCCATTGGTGTAATGCTCGGGAGTGCAAGGAGGAAAATGTGCTCCTCTGTTAATGAACTGTCCTGTCCCAATTTTCCCCTGCAATTTAAGAATGATTCATTGAATAAACGAATGAGAGCCAGTCATCTGTAAATTTTTTGCTTTTTGTGTTTGTCAAATTATACTGGAGACTGTTGTATTCCCAGCAAGGCAATTGCCCTGAGGCCATAAGCTTTATTTACAGATGAAAAGCAATGTTTTGAAGCACCGAAAAATACTCTGAGCTTCGGTTCTTTTAAGGTAACTATAAACTAAACAGACATCTAGGTTGCACTTGATTTCAACTGTTTAACAGATTTATAAAATGAACACTTTGCTAAGTGTAGAGTAGCTATCCAGCATTAATGAAGTTATTCACAGACAATGAGATTTGCAACATTAACTTTTTATCTTGTTTTCTGTAATGATTTTTCTTCCCTAATGGAAACACACGCTTACCTAAGCAGATTTTTTTAACCATTATTTTATAATTGAACTATGAGTTCCACTTGTAACTCCAGCCTGAGCACCTGCTTAGACTTATATGTCTAGAAAGAGCGGATGCAATCTTAAAGCTCTTTTAAATTTCTAACATTTAATAATTTGTCTCTGATGCTTTTCTTAATTATAATCCATCCAGAATAAAGGAGGATGAATTTTTTCCCTCAAGCAAAGTTAGGATAAATCTTAACGTATCTGCTCTATAAAGATTTCTTTTTCATTCTGCCAAAGTGGATACCGCACGCTAAACTACTTCATTGTTCATTAGTGTACAATTAGGGCCACATTCACTGATATGTGCTGCTTGCTTTGAGCCATTATGGTGATGCAAAGCAGCTGTAAACTCAATTTAACAGCCTGGTTAAACCAGGTTTACAGCTGTTTTGTGTGGCTGGTGAGCAGCAACGTATCCAGTGTGTACTGGTAAATATGCCCTGTCAAAAAAGAAAGAACTTGCATTATTATTTTATCACTTCTCAAACTACCTCTGTTATAAAGCAACTTTTGCTAGTTTTCATTTACTAAGACTGAGTTGTCCACTCTGTTGCACAGATTTATGGTGTTTTCTGATTTCAACAGAGAAAAAACACATCATAAAACTAGAGCTTAAATAAGCAATATATTAGAAAAATATATGGTAGCAGAAAGCACGAATTAGGAATTATTCCTAATTATGGCAGAGGGATTAATGACAGAGAGACTATATATGTAGCAAAATGACTACATTACAGCACAGGTCTAAAAAAAAAGGACGCCACCCTCTGTCGCCCCCTGCAAATTTTCCCAGTGTAGCAGCAGTCTCCTTGTCTGAGTATCACTAACAGCCTTCATTTCATCCTGACAACCTCTGAGCAGGTACCAGGTGTGGACCTGTGGAGGTAACCAGGTGGTGATGTTATGTCATCAGGACTGCACCTTCTCAGACGTGGCTCATCACAGCCCCTCTTGCCATAAAGGGGTGACTTCATGGCTCCTGAAAGGGATCCAGATTTTCTTCCCAAGGTCCTCCTCCTCCTCCCTCATGCACTGTTATGTGGGGTCACCCTAGGATTGGGATAGAGAGGATTTCAGTAGCTGTCTCCAATGTGATGGCAGATCCAGCTGTGCTGATGTCACAAATAGCAGAATGAGAAGCTTCAGAGCTTCCATGTTTGCAACATCAGACAGAACCACTGTGTAGGTAGGCTGAGGATCCCTCCAGTAAGTGATACAGTTTGAAAGCCAATTACAATCACACTGCCACTGAAACCAATCCAGCTTACATCTTGTCATGTTTTTTCTTTCATTCTTCATCCTTCTGTGCTTGCTCAGGGCTTTGCCACACTGGGCTCCCTGTCCTTTTCACCATAAATGTACAGGTTGTATTCCCCGTATCAGTCTTTTGCTCATGCCTCTCTTATTTTAGCAGGCAAATATGTCTAGGCAAATATATAAGTACACCTAAACTCAAAACCAATTCAGAACAAGAAGTCAAAAACATTAAGAGCTTTTTCAGAATTAAATTACTTAAAAACACAAGTTCAGATTGACTTTGCTATCAATATGCCTGAGCTTCTTCAGTGCCTCTTGCAACATTGTTCTGGGTTTCCTTTTTCTTCTGCTCCCATTTCTGAGTTCAGCTGAAACTCTGGGGATTCACCAAGCAAGTCAACATCAACGGGAAATTCTGGTGCATCAGGAAGATGCAGATCAAACAAAATACTAGGCTCACTGGTGAGAAAAAATAAGATTACTTTATTGGCTGTGAGTCCTGTCAGGCACAATGCTGGCCTAACTGGATACAGAAATTAATGTAAATGTAAAATATATGTTTAATTTAGATTATAATGACCAGAAAATCCCATAAAAATTGATCTTCCCCTGGAGATATATTGATTTACATATCCTCTATTTTCCCAACAGAAAATCTTTCTCTAGAAATTGTTTTCATCAGCCCTTTTCATGTCTTTTATAGTGATCAAACAACTTTGAAAAGTAAAGCTATTCTATTTCTGATTAAGGAAAAAAGTGAACTAAAACATATAATCACGGAATCACTGAGTCGTCATGGTTGGAAAGGACCTCTGAGATCACTGAGTCCAACCATCCATACACACACACACAAACCAACCAAACAAAATCAAGCTAAACCAAAATAAAACAAAAAATCAAACCCCAAACACCCACACACAAACCCACACCCCACCAAAAAACACCCCCCAAAAAACCCCAAACCCCACAACCTCGGCCACTAAAACATGCCCTGAAGTGCCACATCTATATGTTTTTTCAATATCTCCAAGGAAGGAGACTCAACTACCTCCCTGGGCAGGCTGTTCCAGTGCCTGACTACTCTTTCAGTATACTAAAATTCTTCCTAATATCCAATCTGAACCTCCTCTGCCACAACTTCAGGATGTCTCTTCTGGTCCTATCATTATTTACTTGTGAGAACAGGCCAATATCCACCTCCCCACAACCTCAAAGGCAATGAGATCTCCCCTCAGACTCCATTTCTTCAGACTGAACAACTCCAGTTCCCTCAGCTTCTCCTTGTATAACTTTTCTCTAGACCCTTCACCAGCTTGATAGCTCTCCTCTGGACATGCTCCAGCACCTCAGTGTCCTTTCTTTAGTAGAGGGTCCAGAACTGAACACAGTACCTGAGGTGCAGCCTCACCAGTGCCAAGTTCAGGGGCACAGTCACTTCCCCACTCCCGCTGGCCATGCTATTCCTGACACAGGCTGTTGGCTTGCTCAGACACCTGGGCACACTGCTGGCTCATGTTAAACTGGCTGTCAAGCAGCACCCCAAGTCCCCCTCTCCCCCAAGCCTGTAGCTTTCTCCCACCTCTGTTGCCTGGGGTTGTTGTGACCAAAATGCAGGACTTGGCACTTGGCCTTATGGAACCTCATGCAACTGGCCTTGACCCATTGATCCAGCTTGTCCAGGTCCCTCTGCAAAGCCTTCCTACCCTCAGGCAGATCAACACTGCTACCCAATTTGGTGACATGTGCACTCAATCCCCTCATCCAGATCACTGATAAAGATGTTGAGCAAGACTGGCCCCAAACTGAGCCCTGAGGGACACCACTGGTGACCAGCTGCCAACTACATTTGACTCCCTTTACCACAACTCTCTGGGCCCAGCCATCCAGCCAGTTTTTTTACCAGTGAAGAATACACTTGTCTATGCCATGATTTGCCAGCTTCTCCAGGAGAATGCTGTGGGAGACTGTGTCAAAAGCCTTACCAAAGTCTAGATAGACAACGTCCACAGCCTTCCCCTCGTCCAACAGGTGGGTCATAAAAAGAGATCAGGTTGGTCAAGCAAGACCTCCCTTTCATAAACCCACGCTGGCTGGGCCTGATCCCCTGGTTGCCCTGCACTTGCTGTGCGAGCTTGGTCAAGATGAGCATCTTCATCATCTTTCCTGGTCAGGCTGATCGGCCTGTAGTTCCATGGATCCTCCTTCTGATCATTCCTGTAGGTGGGCATCACATTTGCCACCCACCAGTCATCTGGGACCTCCCCTGTTGAGCAGGATTGTTGGTAAGTGATGGAGAGAGGCTTAGCAAGCTCCTCTGCCAGCTCATTCACTACTCTTGGGTGGCTCCCATCAAGCCCCATAGACTTGTGTGTGTCTGCTTGCAGAAGCAGATAGTTAACTAATTCCTCCTGGATACTGGGGGTGTTGTTCTCCTCTCTATCTTCTAGCTCAGGAGGCTGAACATCCTGGGTGGAGCTCATCTGACTGTTAAAAACAGAAGCAAAGAAGGCATTGAGTGTCTCAGTCTTTTCCTCATCCTGGGTTGTAATTTTCCACCCAGCATCCAGTAAGGGATGAAGATTGTCCCTAGCCCAAATTTGTAAAAGTTAGCTCTTACACTCCTGTCTCTACTCCAGGCTCTTAACATCTTTTCAAACACAAGAGATGTCAGATAAGGTAAGGAAACATGGCATAATGGCAAAGTAAGGAAATACAGTAAATGAGAAAAGAAAGACTAAAAGAAATAATAAAAAATAAACAGTATTATTTGGATTTGTATCTCCAAGCAGGGCCAATACTCTGCAGCACTTGCTAGGATGCTCAGGTGCTGCAGGACATGGTCCCAGTACTCCAGTCCAAACTGAAGGACAGGCCAGAGGTGGAAAACATGAACATGGGGAAGGTCTGGTGCTGGTGGAGAACAGAAATGTGAGGGCCACACAGTATGAGACCTAAAAAAGGCCAGGGAGCTACGTTATTGCTGAGTGTGCCTGAACTCAGGAGTGTGGAGTTGGAGGCAGTGGGCAGCTGCTGACACCTTGACCAGATGGACACAACAGTGTGACTAGCTCCTGGCTCCCATCATCCCAGCCTGCCTCAGAGCTCTGAAAAGAGCAGAGGTCCGAAGCAGTCACCGACTGCCTGTGCTAATGGGCTGGACAGGCTTCCTGGCAGGCCCTTTCCGTGAGTGAGACATGATTTTATTGAAGCTACTGTGTTTAAAAAAACATAAGTTGTTTCAAAAGGTTTTATTTGCTAGTAGCAAGAGAGGAGTGAGCAAGATGCAGCGAGACATTTTCTTTTGCCAGTGGCAGGACCAACAACTCTGCAAAATGAGTTTCTTCCACCTGGGAAGCCAGGCAAAATGTGTAGGTACTTAATGACCTTTTTAAAATGTCTAGATAAGACATGTTTCATACAGCTATGGTAGCTCTATAATAGTTTAAAGGTCCTTGTTCATAGAAAAATGCTAGAAAATACAGACAAATTAGCTGGGTAGTAGGGAATGTTTGCAAGAGTTGGTTTTTGCATAAAGCAGCATTGCTTTCTGTGTTTGCTTGCCGACAATGCAGGTTGTGCTCTGATGGCCTCAAGGCTGTACATTAAGCATTAAGTCTGTGCTGGAGGCGATGGCTTTTTAAAATAAATGTTTGGTTTTTTAAAATCTAATTTGGTCCTCTCACCAATCTGAGAGACAGTAAAACTCTTTTTAGTGAGAGGCCGTATAGTGGTGCTGTTGACTCTGGTTCATTTAGACATTGTTTGCTTGCTTCAAGGGGCAGGTTCCCACTTGCCACCTTACATGAGTATGAAGCAACCTATGATTGATACTATATGCTCATCCCAGACTAGCAGAGGTGGCTCCTAACATGAATGTTTGGGTTTTTGCATGATAAGTCCTGGAGCAGGTGTCAGCTGCACATCGGATGAGGCTGAAGAAAGACAAAATGATAATATTGGAAATACTTTACCTTCATTACAGAAAGAGAAAACCAATGAAGATCACTGATGTTCAATTTCTTATCAGTTGAGATTGAGATGTAGAAAGAGTTATATGCACTGTAAGCCGATATAAACTGAACACTTGTTCACATAAATCCATGTATTCCTAATTCATAGTTGAATGTCCGTATGACCTATTGAAACTGTGTGTCTATATCTGTTAGGTGCAAAAACATAAATTTGTTAATATTCTACCTGCACACTTGCCAGAATCATTGGCACAAACAGCTCATGGTTCTCAGCATGGGCCGTTTTTTTGCGAATGAAAACTCAGTGCCTCTTGGACTGAGTTTTCCAGATCAAGTTCAAATTTAAGATTTCATTAGTTTTGCAGAGTTTTAGTCCATAATCTTAGCATCTGTGGGAGAGATTCTAAATAAACTATATTTTTGTCTCATGGTATCACTTTAGCAAATGCAGCTCCAGGGCTTACAGGAGAAACTGAGCTACTGGTATTTAACACAAAACTCTTATTTGTGCTTTTTTTGCAGTCTCTCACCTCTTCCCCACTTTCTTCCCCTCTGCTGGTCTTCAGAGTGGGGCCAGCTTCAGTTTCTGTCCCAGGATCTCCCCTCCTGCCTATGAGAAGTCAGCTGAAACTTACCCTGCCGGATTGGGAATATTAAAAAATACTTTACATGCTAATCTAAAAGAAGGAAGTTTCTTTAGTACTCATCTATCTTTGATTTGCTTTATCTTGCTCTTTCAATCTTAGTGAGGGATAAGATTTCCAAAACACTTCATGACCAACAATGAGGTGTTCACAAAAGATCTGCTCTCTTTCTTACTGAATTATAAAAGATAACTGCATAGATTTTTAGAGACTCCCAAAAATCTGGATGTCATAATGGGAAATACCAAGGACTGAACACAGTGGGAAGAATGGATCCACAAAAAATCACACTACAGTCAACAAGTGAGTGCTTGGTGGCATTTGGTACAAGATTCCTTCCAACACAGCATGCCATGTTATAGAGAAGCATGAGAGGCATTTATTAATTTCTAGAGGGTTTGCATCTGTTTCTTTTTTTTTGCATTTCAAATTTTTCATAGCCACAGAGAACATCACATTTTCTCCAAGTTAATTTTAATATATGAAAGAAAGGATAACTAGGATCTTTTTGTAAGAAATTCCTGATTTATACAAAGTTTGGTTTTTGTTTGTTTGTTTGTAGGCGTTTTGGTTTAGTTTTTCTTTGGTTTTTGTTGGTTTTGGGTTTTTTTGTTGCTTGTTTTTTGTTTTAGCTTTTTTAAAAAAAATATAATCCATCTTTTTATTATTAAGAAAAAAGTTAGACATTTTTGGCATTTGCACCATTTTAATGTTCCATTTTGCATCATTGTCTCCCACAGCAATAACCTAGCCAATCTCTATATGCTAATTGACTACTAGCCCCCTAGCCACATTTGTTATTCTACTCTAATTTCCTTTTTTAATTATCCTTATCTTATGATAATGAGAAGCACAGATATGTTTGCAGATTTCTGTGTGGAATCATAATAAACAGACTCTGTATTTACCTCCCAGATAAGATCTGTAGCTTGACACAAAGTCCTTGTCTGTTTGCCATCGCCAGACATACACTTATACCTTGCTTAGAGCCTGGCCCAAAGCCTGCTGATGTCAGTAGAAATCTTTCTAATTATCTTGTTGATGACCCATGGTATGATTCAGGAACTACCAGCAGGACATGTTAAGGCCCCATAACTCTTAAATGTTACCTCATACACCTTTATTTGCCCAAGGTTCTGTCTTGTGTAGGGCTGCCTTTTCTCCTTGCAGGATAAGACAGACTTTCATCAGTGGAGGTTGCAGATGCCCTGAAGTCCTGAGTATATTAAACCTTTACTGCCTGGCGTCCCACTTGCTCACACTTCTAAAGCTCTGTCAGCATCATTGCCACCCAGAGATCTTCCTCTTCATTAGGAGCTAATTTTAATTCTTGGTGCCCTCTTCCAGCTCACCTGACTAATTGGTTTGCATTTTTGCTGGGTTATATCTAATGTGGGTTTTTAAAATTATTTTCTGCTCTTGTTCCCAATATAGCTTGGGGAATGCTTTTCTTTGCACTCACAGGAATCCAGGCAATTAAGAACAGCATTTGTAACCCCCCTTAATGAATTTTACCAACATGCATCCTTGTGGGGGAGTAATGAAAGGAAAACATATGACATATTCCCCTAACTTTCATCTAGACACAGTAAAGAGAAGACTGTGTCATAGCCAATATTTAAGGCTGAAAAATATCTTTAATGATCTGGAAAACCGCCAGAATAAAATGAATGAAGTATACACGGTTTTTGTAGAAGAGGGTTATATTATCTTTTACCTTAATGAAGAGAGATAAAATTCAGGTAAAAGGGAAATAGCAAAATCATTACCAAAGATAATTAAGAGAAATACTAAAATCTTCTTAGTTATGCTTCAGCTTTTGGAATAGTTTACATCACTAAAATGTATGACACTTGATGGAGTCCATAAAAAGGCAGTCTTCAGTGTTGCTTTTTGCCTCTGCAGGCCACAGAGTTTTTCAGGGGCACAGTTAACATTTTGGGGTTGTGCAGCAACAGTAATTACAATGGACATCGTTATGTTTCCTACCTGCAGAGTGTCACTGTAATGATCCTTTCTACGATCTGGTCAACACAGCAATGTTGTGAGAAGGCCAGGGGCAGCAGGTGAAGATTTCTGTCCTTTCTGTAAGAGTGTAGAGAGTGCACATTGTTACACACAATCTCCCTGTTTTCTCTTAGGAATTTACAAATTATTAGTGAATAAGTTTACATATATGGATGAGGTGAGATTAGTCCTTATGATAGCTATCTGTGAGCACAGAATTGCAGTGACCTGGTAATGTCACTTTACCTCATCCAAAACGTTTGAAAACCAAGGTCTTTCATTATCTTTTTGTTTTATGTGTATCGATTATCTTCCTAGTAGTCAAAGGACAGATAAAAGGACAGAAGGGGAAAACAACAACTTGGATTTTGAGACTGTTTGTTAGATGGAGTAAAAACACATGGAGCCAGATTGTGGCCATCCTTCTCAGTTGTTAAAGTCTTACATAAAGCTCTCAATGTCAGTGAGGATTTTTTCATTGATGTAGCTGAAGCGTGGATCAGAGGAAGGGGGTGAGTGCATGGCTCACACTATTTTTAGTAGAATCTAATTTTGGCCACAGGTTCTGCATACAAAAAAGAGTCTGCAACTGCATGAGGTGCTTGACCTACACAGAATAAATGTTGCACTTGAGCCAGACCAAACGATGCTGTGTTCACACTTGTACAAGAGAAAGTGTCGTAGGGGAAGCAATAAAAGCCCATAATCACAGGAAGGCTGTTTAAGGGTTTAAACAGTTTCTGACATGGGGAGAATGCAAAGTGGCAAAGCTTACTTGTTTAATGAACCCACATAAAATCCCTAAATAAGTTCAGCACTAATTATTTTGTACATTTTGAGCTAGATTTTCAAATGATACTCCCCAAACTAACACCTGCAGTTGCAATCACTTGCATATGCAGGTACCTGATTGCATCTGTAAATCAAATAGTTTGATGTTTAAGTGATTTCAGTATACCTGAAAAATTTCAGATACAAAATGCAGTCCTTACTGAGGGCATGATGGAATTTTAGCCCTGCATTTCTGTTAGGTGGCTCTAACAAGGAAAAACAGTGCTCACTGCTATCAAAACTGACATAATGTTTCTTCATAATGACGAAGTAACATGAACTCAAAAAAGAGGCTCAGCAGGACAAAACAGAAGGCACGTGACTTTTTTTTATTTTTTTTTTATGTGCTGTATCTCCATTGTACCTAATAGTTTTGTAGTTGTGAGCTGTGTTCGGATTAAAAGGAAAGCAAGAGAGTGTGCAGAAACTCTAAGCCAAAGATATTATAATCTTTGGAACTTTGCAGTATTTTTTATAATGATATTTTCTCTATTTATCCTCAGTTGGTTTTCTGACTTGGTAAAACCTCAATTTTCGCTATCAAAGTTCAGTAGTTGTTGAACAAGTACTCTTAAGTTATATGTCATATTTGGAGGTTGCACTGAAATTTCAGTTTACCACAGATAAGAATTCCTTTAGAATAGCTTTTCATATCTTACCTAATTTTATGTATTTACTTTTTTTACTCGAAAAAGAAATGCTATTTTTCTGCTTCTCTAATTCTAAAGTAGGTGCAGGCATTTCTCTTATAATTCAACTTGCATTTCAATACATTTCAAAACTTTAGCTGATCATTAAGAAAAAACTATGAGTATCACAGTTGAAAATGAGGTTTGAGGAAAAAGTATTTAATCGCAAAATTCTCACTTTAAAATTTAATTATCAGTAATTAAATTCATTAATGTTTCACGGCAAGTTGATAACTTGAGTTAAAACCTCCTCTGAAATCAAAGCTACTACAACAATGCAAACTTCATTTAAGGGCCTCAGAGTCAAGCTGATAAGGTGCAAATGTTATGCTGAGGAATGTTCCAGTTTCATCAACCATTTCTGTCTATACATAAGGATATTTTCTTATGGCATGCTAGAATAGAGAGGTTTATTTAACTGATTTTTCCCTCTCCTAAGCAAGCTGCTGCATGTGCATGCCTTCTTAAAATGTCACACTAAATAATTTTTCCCCATACATTGGAAAGATCTCATTGTCAATACACTCCAGGCTTTGTACTCTGATAGAGATCTGTAATTACAGGAGGAACATTTCAGCTTTTTTAATGGTGATGCATTCTTTGTTTATTTTTCATACCTTTGGTCTACAACAGCTGCTGTCAAACTGTGAGCTGCGGATCATTAGGAAACATATGGCCCAATATGATTAATTTAGTCAGGAGCAATTGTGGCTGGTGACATTTTGGCAGATAGAACAAGAAATAAGCATTAGCACCAACTCCTCCAATGTGCTGGAAAGCAACAGCACTAATTTCAGCCTGTTATGTGGTTCTGTGTTAATGCATTGTATAATGTCTCTTCCCTCATCTTCTCTTTCCAAGATCATTGTACATCTGTAGAGCAAATACATAGTAGAATATTGCCAACCCATATGCTGTGGGACTGCATATTTTTTTTGCATTAATGAAAGCTTGAATTAGATATGAAAAGATTGTGCAATTACATATTCTTGGCTGTAGCATGGACTTTTTTTCAACATGTATTTTAGCATAAGGCAAAATAAAAGGAAAATTTAATTTAAGGCATGTCCATCTGATTAAATATTCATGAAAACAACAATTTAGTGAGAAGCAGCAGATGCAACGAGAAGTTATCTTAACTAAGGCAGTTTGGAAGAGGGAGACATACAATGAGGTTTCAGACATATGTTCTTCAGTCCTTTTGGTGGCAAGTGACCTTGAAAGTGTCAGCTAACCACAGGCAATGCAGTATTGTCTTAATGAGTCTACAAGCAACCTGAAACAATAACTCTGAAATCATAATCAGCCTCATCCATATCATTGGACTGTTAAGTTTGAGACATAAAGATGAATGTTTGAATGTCATCATTATTAATTATATCAGTAATGATTTTTTTTTTACCAGGAAAATCCATCTAGCAGCTTAGATTCCATATCAGTTTCCATGTACTTCTATGTACTAAAATGTGTAATCCCCCCATCCATGTTTCCCCTGCTAACTTCTAAAATACTGTAAATTATTTGGCCTTGTGAAAAAAAAGAGATGAATAAAACAATTATAAAGATAATGACAGGGAAAATCCTATCATATTTTCCCCAAAGAAGCAACCCAGTTCTGCTACTTTGATTATTTCACTTTTCCCTCTATTGAATTCACTGAAAAATTGAATTTTTCACTGGCCATGCTATGCTTCTTTGGAGTATCCAGAAAGAATGGCACAGAATTTAATTTCTATTTGTTATAGAGAGTTCAAAGTCCTAACTGTAACCAAAGCATTTTTACTCCACCCAATGAGCATGTTAGCATGGTTATTAAGCAATGGTTCATAGCATATTTTAATCTTAGTTGCCCTTTCAGCTACCCACCCAATTAAGCACTTGCTAAGCTTTCTCCAAGGAGAATTCATAGCAGGAAAACAATAGCTAGTTAGTTACCAACACAGATTGGTAGATGGGAAATCCAAGTGTGTGCCCATCAAAAGTTGAGCATTTGAGGAGAGAAGAAGCCACTGCATCAACTTGACTGGTATGTATTTTGCAGATCCTAAAATTTCACCCTGTTACCTTTTTGTTCATTGCAGCCAAACTATGCTGGGCTAAAGCATGTTGCTCATGAAAGGGGGAAAAAAGGGTTCTGACAGAACAGGAAGGTGGTAGTTGAGTAGAATTAGAGGGACAAAGCTGGTATTATCTCATGTATCTGAAAAGTGTTGCCTGCTGGGGACAGAGCAATGCCTAAAACATTGCAGCGCTTAACTTGGCATGTTAAGATAGTTTGAGATCATGAACACTGTAGAAAAGCAGAGTCTTTGGTACACTTCCCCTTGTAATTGCTGAATAACAATAGTAGTGTATTTTGTTTACAAAGGCAACCTGTCAGCTGTGCACATGAAACAACAAACAGTATTTCCAATGAAGACTGAGATCTGTAGGACAAGGTATTGGTCCTTGGGGGTAACAACTTTAGAGCTATCTCCAGACAACTCTGATTCTCCAGATCTGCCAGACAATTCTTAACTCACTTAATGATTATTTATATTTATTGCACCTTACGTCGTATTAATAACACGTTATGAACTCTCTAATGTTGAGCACCTTGTAAAGGTTCATCATATGCCTAGCATTCTACAGGTCTACAATTACAGAAGATTGCTTTAAGCACCTGCATTCATAGTTGCAGTTGTCTTTATTGTGTGTTTGGAACAGAAGAGAAGGCCAGAGTGTATTTGTGTTGTGACATTTTTTGTCTCATTCACTTCATATAAATGCTTTATAAAATAAGCTTTATAAAATAAGCTTTATATATATAGATATAATATGCAACAATTCCCTTCCTTGTTTTCTAGCCAAGAATAGCAGTGACCAAAGTATGGCCATATGCTTTGCTGTTTGTCATGGGTCATGTAATTGTTTAGTAGTCAAAGCTCTTCAGTCAAGAAGTTACTAGAATTAAGACCCGCAATGGGTTCCTGCACTTCAGAACACACCAGTTCAGGGTTCTCTACTGAACCTGAGGGGTTCATAGTTCATCCTGAGGGGGATGAACTATGTCTCTACACTATACCTGTTCACCAAGCCTCTAACCATTGCAGTGTAAGTTTCTCTAAATCCCTGTTCTTGAAACACTTACCAGCTGCATGGATTAATAATTCATGAGGCCAGGGAGAGGCTGGGCCCTCTCTTATCATAGACAGGGTGAAGACACACCATCAGGAAGCACAGCACTAGCTTCCACACTCCTCTTGTGCTTGGTTATGTACACAATGTAGCGCAGATTCAGTAGAATCATAGAATCATTAAGGTTGGAAGGGACCTTAAAGATCATCAAGTTCCAACCTCCCTGCCATGAGCAGGGAACTCTAACACTAGACCAGACTGCACAAAACCTCATCCAACCTGGCCTTAAAAACCTCCAGGGATGTGACATCAACAACCTCCCTGGGCAACATATTCCAACTCCTCACCACCCTTATAGTGAAGAATTTCTTCCTAATACCTAACCTAAATCTCCCCTCTCTCAATTTAAAACCATTACGCCTTGTGCTATCACTATCTCCTCTGATGAAAAGCCCCTCTCCAGCTTTCCTGTAGGCCCCTTTCAAGTATTGGAAGGCTACTATAAGGTGTCCTCCAGAGTCTTCTCTTCTCTAGTATGAACAGCCCCAACTCTCTTAGCCTGCTTTCATAGCAGAGGTGCTCCAGGCCTTTGATCATCTTGGTGGCCCTTCTCTGGACTCTCTCCAAGAGTTCCATGCCTTTCTTGTGCTGAGGACACCAGAACTGCACACAGTACTACACGTGTGGCCTCAACAGAGCAGAGTAGATGGACAGAATCACCTCCCTGGCCCTGCTGGCCACATTCTTTTGATGCAGCCCAGGATGCAGTTGACTCTAAATGTTGCTTTTTTACTTGACAGCCCCTCAGTGCAAGAGTACTATATTCAGTTCTGGACCCCCCACTAAAGAGGTGCTGGAGCATGTCCAGAGGAAAGCTACCAAACTGGTGAATGCTCTAGAGAAAAAGTCATACAAAGAGCAGCTGAGAGAACTGGGATTGTTTAGTCTGAAGAAAAGGAGTCTGAGGGGAGACCTCGTTGCCCTCTACAAATGCCTGAAAGGAAGTTGTGGGGAGGTGGGTGTTGGTCTCTTCTCACAAATAATGATAGGGCCAGAGGAAATGTCCTGCAATTGCAGTAGGGGAGGTTTTGATTGGATATTAGGAAGAATTTTTTTATACTGAAAGAGTGGTCAGGCACTGGAACAGGCTTCCCACAGAGGTAGCTGAGTCACCATCCTTTCGGTATTCAAGAAGTGTATAGATGTGGCACTTCAGGACATGCTCTAGTGGCCGGGGCTGTGGGTTTTTTTGTGACTGGGTTTTGTTGATGGTTGGACTTGGCAACCTCAGAGGCCCTTTCCAACCATGATGTCTCTGTGATTGTATATGTTATATTTACTAAGATGCTATGCATCCGTATGTTGGAAAAAGTTCATTGTTATTGAATAATTGGAGGAAGTTATTTAAGTTATAGAAGGGCTCTATCCTACTTCTTTGTAAACTCAAATCACCTATAAGCGTTGGTGCAGAATCAACAGATAAAGTATTTGGAAAAAAGAAGGCCACAGACCAAAAGCCTTTATCTTCTACTACATAAAACAGAAACTTGCCAGGGAGTGATGCCCCTGAGCATCATATATCAGTTAACACAGCCTTCTAACATTATTATCCTTTTACACACCAAAAAAACCCATCTAAATATGTGAGATCAGTAAAGGTGACATTTTAGGCTTGCTCTACTGAAAGCTGAATTAACTGCATTGTGCTCAGGAGGAAATTCCACACCAGGGATCTGGTTTCAGACAGCTCTGATGCTACAGGGTTGTGATAGCTGCCTCAGTTCCTTCATTTCCCTATACACAAAATCTATTCAAAACTTGTTTTCGATGATTACCTGCACTGGAACCATCTCTTATCCTTCATCAAATAACCTTGAGAAACCACACCTGGATTATTTGTTTGGTTTTTGTATCTGTACATTTACAGCAACCTAAGAAGGAAAGTTCTTCTATTTCAGAATCCCACAGGGAAGACATCCCTGTATTGTCCTGCATTTGGGCCACAACAACCATATGCAATGCTACAGGCTTAGGGAAGAGTGGCTGGAAAGATGTCTGACAGAAAGGGAACTGGGTGTTCTGATATACAGGTGGTTGAATATGAGCCAATGGTGTGCTCAGGTGGCCAAGAAGACCAACACTGTCCTGGCCTGTTTAGAAATAGTGTGGCAAGCAGGATCAGGGAGGTGTTTATCCCTCTGTATTTGGCATTGGTGAGGCCACACCTCAAATACTGTGTTCAGTTTTGTGCACCTCAGTACAAGAAAGACATTGAGGTGCTGGAGTGGGGGCAGAGAAGGGCAACAAAGCTGGTGAAGGGCCTTGAGAACAAGTCTTATGAGGAGTGGCTGAGGGAACTGGGGCTATTTAGTCTGAAAAAAGGAAGGCTGAAGGGAGACCTCATCACCCTGAAAGGACTTTGTAAAGAGGTAGGCGCTGGTCTCTTCTCACCAGTTACTTGTGATAGAACAAGAGGAAACCTCAAGCTGCCCCAGGGGATGTTTGGACTAGACATCAGGAGGAACTTTCTAACTGAAAGGGTTGTAAGACATTGGAACATGCTGCCCAAGGAGGTGGTTGAGTGACCATCCTGGATGTGCTTTAAAGTTATCTACATATGGTGTTTTTGAATATGTCTTAGTGCTAGACTTGGTAGAGTCGGGTTAATGGTTGTACTTGACGGTCTTAAAGGTCTTTTCCAACCCAAGTGATTCTATGATTTTATCTTTGCTTAGAGCAAGATCACCAAATTTCACAGAATTTACTGCAATTTATTAACTTCATTTATAAGAAAAACTACAAACAAGGACTTCATTTCCCATATAGTTCTAGAATACTGATGATTTTTAATATCCCCTACTACGGAATATCTGGTGATCAATACAGAATGTCATGCAAAAACAAATCCTCTGACTGTCTTCCAAAACTGTTTTCAGGCAAAAATGTTTGACCTTCCCAGCAGTCTCATTAGAAAAAACTGAGTGCCAAAATAACACACTAAAAAGGTTTAGCAACACTGAAGTTTTTCTAATTTATTTCATTATTGAGCCCAAGTATATTGTCAAGTTACCAACACAGAGGAGGGTCAATACACAATAGGTTATGAATATAAGGATCTTGCTCCCTGAACTAGGTGCCAAGCAATTAGCAACCTTTTTTTTTTTAAACTACTTCTTTTCATGATTTTTCATGTGGAACAAGATCTTTAGACCCACTTGAGGACTGAATGCTAGCCTAGCAAATTATGTGACTTGTAATTCATAAGGATAAACATTTGATTTACTGGTGGAAGAAAAGAAGTCCCTTCAGGACTGAGCTTCTTGCCCATTCTCAGTCTGTGCAGTTCAGAGCTTCCAGGACTGCTGCCATTGTCTGTGACAGAGAAACACCTGTGTGTGATACTGACATGAAGTATATAATACTTAAAAACATTGAATAACCAAGGTATTTTGAGATTATATCCCACTGTTAGCCTCCTGCTGAGACAACATGTCCTGGAAATAGATCAAAGTGATGTTGGCACAGACAGATTTTTTTTATGAAATGGAAGATGATCTAAAAGAATGTGACTGCCCATTCATCTTCAAAATATACCTTGAAAGATGGTGAGATCTTGTGGATCAGTGTCAGAAACTATACATTTCAAGATTAGAACTTAACGAAAGTTACAAACTAAGAGAACTTGAATTCCAGAATAGCGACATGGTCATCAGTCTTTTGGGGTCATTCCAGATGAATATTTTAACTGCTTCCAGTTTACATGCTTCCTGCTTTTACTTTGCTATAAAATGTTTTACTTAACAGCCAATATTCATTTAAAATGCATATAATTTTTTTTTCCAGGGATTCAAAAATAGTATTTTATGAGAAATTATTAATGAAACCTTTAACATAAGAAAATGACAACTGCCACAAAAAAATAACTAATTCGTGTGAAGTAATACCAAGGACATTTCATGTCTGTGCTTCTTGTGTAATATTTGGAACTGATATTCAGAAAGCATTCATATAGTAGGTAGCTAAAATCTTGAAGCAAAATGCTACCACCCCTGCTGTCACATAGTGAACATCAATTGATTTTAGTGGCACCACATTTTCCATCTGAGATATCTTTCAAATAAATTGAAGGCTAATTTTGGACAGAGTCTAGAAATCCTAATTTATTTATTTTTTTTCCTGAAGTAAAAGTATAAAAAATGAAGTCTTCTAAAATACTGTTTGTGAGAAAATAGTTGTATGATAGAAATTTATGTGGGTTTATCTTGGCAGTTTTAGACACACAAAGACATATTAATTGTTTTCATCCTGCACAGACAGGAAAGATTTTTTTTCCTGCCACACTGTTGACACTTCTAGTTAAGTGGAAGAAGATTTAAAAGTACAAACAGAACTTTATTAATAGAAATTTTGAGGAAGAAATTTGTGAAAACAGTTATGTCACAAAGGTTTCAGAAACATGCATACAATAAATATGATCCAATTGAAAAAAACAGTTAAACACTTGTGCCCTCAAGAACATTGAGGTGGTTGTTTGAAGACTGTCAGGTCCTTGGACAATATGTGAAAGAATCATAAGACCAAAAGGATTTTTGTACAGAATAGCCTTTTTTATTTACTTACAACTAATATTTGCAAGGGTCTTTACATCTGGATTTAAGCGATATTTCAGGAGGTAAGAAAGGCTTTCCATTTCTAAGCTGCTTCTAGAAGACCTATGCAGTATTCTTTTTTCACATAGCTGCAGAAAAAATATGCTGCTGATAAACAGAGTTGTCTACAGACAAGGGTAGTTGCACATCCTTTTCAACCAGAAGATCAAAGTTTCTGACCTTGAGGCTACTCAAAAGAAATAAAAGAGGTCGGATACAAAAGCTGTGCCCTTACAATTTTTCTCACATATGCACACAAAAGTAGAAATAGCTTTTTCAAACAGGACTACTGTTTAGTGTTCTGCAGCAAAAGGAAAAGCACTAACTCCACACACAGGATAGTAAAGCTGCAGCACACTTGATATTAAGCCTATCCATCAAGAGGGAGCATGGACCTAATTCAGAATGTGGTTTGATTACATTCTACACACTTGATGTGCAAGCCATTTTTTTCCTCCATGACCAAGGAAAAGGGCTCTCTAACTCCATGTGCTACTGTGTAGTATCTTTGGCTAACTTGAATACCACCAACAGGAGACTCTCAGCAGCCACCTTCTCCAGCTAACTTCTGAGTCTTATGGCAATCATTCTCCTGGAATTTCTTACTGGGGATCTTCAAACAGGCAAGCCCATGCTACAGATCTGTTATATTATTTGCATACATAGCCACAGGTGAAACATGCTGTCAGGTACCTGATCACAACAAAATTAATTTTCCATCTGCACAATTCCAGATTTCCCAAATTCTCCATTTGCTTGTGTTTTTGGGCTGTACTGGGCTGCCTGAGCTGTTGTCAAGTCATTGTACTTTACCTGCCAGTATATTTTCTGTGTGAAGCTCCTTTTGGAAAAGCACATGCTGCCTCTCTTCGCCTCACCTCACCTCACCTCACCTCACCTCACCTCACCTCACCTCACCTCACCTCACCTCACCTCACCTCACCTCACCAGAGCTCCCCTCACCTCACCTCACCTCACCTCACCTCACCTCACCTCACCTCACCTCACCTCACCTCACCTCACCTCACCTCACCTCACCTCACCTCACCTCACCAGAGCTCCCGTTGGTGCTGTAATTGCTGTTCGTGTCTAATGGCATTCCCTGGTGCAAGTAGTGCTTTCCAGAAACATGGGATGGTGACTTAAGCTAGCCATCTTGGTACTGGCTCTAACCCTCACAGGGCAGAAGATGGATGGCAAAGGACCACATACCTGTAGGAGATGTGGAGACCAGAGAGCCCAGGTAGTATTTACCATCCCAGACTTCTGTTGTTTGGAGGATAAGTCTCCTGAACCAAGAATGTTTTGCTTAGTAGAGATTTCCAGATGTCACAGGAGGTCATTGTTTTACATCTAACAGTCACTTATTGGACATTTTTGGATTTGCAATCCTTTCATCTGTTTACCTTTGAATAGAATTTTGATCTGATTTTTGGAAAAAAGCCAGTTATTAAAATATGCAAAAAAATCAGAGGTTTATTTTTTCTTTGGTCTTCTTTTATTAAACCTCACCTCACCTCACCTCACCTCACCTCACCTCACCTCACCTCACCTTACCTCACCTCACCTCACCTCACCAGAGCTCCCGTTGGTGCTGTAATTGCTGTTCGTGTCTAATGGCATTCCCTGGTGCAAGTAGTGCTTTCCAGAAACATGGGATGGTGACTTAAGCTAGCCATCTTGGTACTGGCTCTAACCCTCACAGGGCAGAAGATGGATGGCAAAGGACCACATACCTGTAGGAGATGTGGAGACCAGAGAGCCCAGGTAGTATTTACCATCCCAGACTTCTGTTGTTTGGAGGATAAGTCTCCTGAACCAAGAATGTTTTGCTTAGTAGAGATTTCCAGATGTCACAGGAGGTCATTGTTTTACATCTAACAGTCACTTATTGGACATTTTTGGATTTGCAATCCTTTCATCTGTTTACCTTTGAATAGAATTTTGATCTGATTTTTGGAAAAAAGCCAGTTATTAAAATATGCAAAAAAATCAGAGGTTTATTTTTTCTTTGGTCTTCTTTTATTAAATTATTTAAATTTTTGTTACTCAGAAAAGTCCATAACAACACATAGCTTAAAACCACATGGCCCCTAAAAAAATAAGCCATGTTATAGCACCTGACAGTTATCAGCATCCAGTTTCAGGCTCAGGTCATACTTGCAAAAAGAACCTGGCCACTGTTGCAAGTATTACACCCAGATAATTTCAAGTCTGTTGTAGGTGGTGTGCCATGTAGGCCAAAGATCCTGTTAAGCATAGAATCATCCTGGTTGGAGGGGATCTTGAAGATCATCAAGTCCAACCATAACCTAAATCCCCCTACCATAACCTCATTTACCCATTCAGTGCTTCAATTATGTTGCTGAGCGCTATATCTATATTTCTTTTAAATACTTCCAGGGTTGGTGACTCTACCACCTCCCTGGGCAGCCTGTTCCACTGTCCAACCACTCTTTCAGTAAAGAAATTCTTTCTAATATCCAGTCTAAACCTTCCCTGGCACAACTTCAGGCCATTTCCTCTCATCCTGTCATTATTTATTTGAGAGAAGAGGCCAACTCCCACCTACACCCTCCTTTAGGTAGTTGTAGAGAGTAATGAGGTCTCCCCTCAGACTTGTAGTTAAATACATGCATTTCCAAGGACTAGAATTTGAATTTACATGTATTTACTTTGGACTATAGGTTTCCTTTAATTCTTAGATACAATTGGCAAGGTCAACAGCAGGAAAGGAATCTGCCTCAAAGAGAAATCATTATATGGTTTATGGCAATTAACCATGCTTATTACCAACTTGACTAATTTTCAGAAATTAATAATGTTAAAAGAAAATTACATGGGGAATATTATGGGGTACCAGATAACACACTGATGCTGCATTTCAGGGACACAGTGCCTTTTAATTAGGCATTTGTATTGTAGATATGGCTGACTTGCTAATGACAGAGAAACATAGTTGGAGGTAGACTAGGTCACCCACTGGGTGTTTTCTCTCAAGGAATGGCTGACAAGGCAGTCAGAAGACATAAAAATCAGAATAAATGCAGATTTTAAAAGGATTTAAGGTGCTGGGAATTGTAGCACTGAGCTCTACAGCCTGGGGAAGTGAAAGAGATGGCGAGGAATCTTCGGTATGTTGGCAGAAAGAGGTGAGTAATGCCTGGGGGGCTGGCCTGTGTGGATGCTGTGGTTTTCCCTTCTATACCCGGGTCCTTACAGTTCCTTATGTCACCTGGCAAATATGAACAGGCCTGTTCTGAAAATGTCTGGTCTTTGTCACTGAAAACACACAACCCTGTTGTTAGTTTGGCTTCCAAATCTGGAAAGCCTCCAGGACAAGGCTTATTACTTCTTGGCATCATTTGAAAGGAGTCCAGTGAGAAATGAAGGTGTGGAAGCAAGTGATAATCTCAGAGCTGTGGACTATACTGTTGTAAAAATATTGTGTGACTAGTGTTACCAGCAGCCTAGTTTATTACATGATCCCTCTCTCAGGGTGATCACTTAAAAGATGAAGGCATCACATAGACAGCAGATCTATGATGCTGGGACCTCTTGTAGGAAAGGTCTGGTTTTACATAATATAAAACATCTAATTTTCTGAAGAAGTGATACTGTGTCTAATAAGAGTTTAAATGACATAATGCTTTGGAAACTGGCTGGTAAAGCTGTGTAGTGATGAAAACCAACCTGTTGTTATTTTTTAAAGTGAACAATATGAAGGGCAGCACTGGATACCTCCAAATTGCTTATTGTACATCTGGGTTTTGATTGTGCATGATGGGTGACAGAAACAGGTCTGCCAGCCAGATCTAATTCACTTGCATGTTATGTTTTGGGGAAAAAAGGACAACCAAAAAAAATGTAGGCCCTCTCCTGAAGGAAACAAAAGACCTAGCTACACAGGATATTGAGAAGGCTGAGGTCCTCAGTGACTTCTTTGCTTCAGTCTTCTCTGGCAAGTGCCCCAGTCTCATTGAAAAGGCCACAGCAGGTGAAAGCAGGGTTTGAGAGAACAAAACACCCCCCACTGTAGGAGAAGAACAGCTTCATCTAAAGAACATGAAAGTGCACAAGTCTACGGGACTTGATGAGTTCCATTCACAAGTCCTAAGGGAGCTGGTGGATGCAGTTGCTAAGCCTCTGTCCATCATATTTGAGACGTTATGGCAGTCTGGTGAGGTTTCCACCAATCGGAAAAAAAGGGAACATAGTCCCTATTTTTAAAAAGGGGAAAAAAGAAGACCCAGGGAATTACAAGCCAGTCAGTCTCACCTCTGTGCCTGGCAAGGTCATGGAGCAGATCCTCCAGGAAAGTCTGCTAAGGCACATGGAAAATAAAGAGGTGATTGGTAACAGCCAACATGACTTCACTAAAGGCAAGTCATGCCTGACCAATCTGGTGGCCTTCTACAACAAGGCTACAGAGATGGTGGATGGTGGCAGAGCAACTGACATCATCTACCTGGATTTGTGCAAGGCATTTGACACCGTCCCACATGACATCCTGGTCTCCAAACTGACAAGACATGGATTTGACAGATGCGCCACTCAGTGAATAAGAGATTGGCTGGATGGCCACATCCAGAGAGTTGTGGTCAATGGCTCAATGTCCAAATGGAGGCAGGTGATGAGTGGTGTCCCTCAGGGGTCAGTACTGGAACCAGTGCTGTGCAACATCTTTGCTGGAGACATGGACAGTGGGATTGAGTGTGTCCTCAGCAAGTTTCCTGACAATACCAAGCTGTGTGGTGTGGTTGACACCCTAGAGGGAAGGGACACCATCCAGGGGGACCCTGACAGGCTGGAGAGCTGGGCCAGTGCCAACCTCAGGAAGTTCAACAAAGCCAAGTGCAGGGTCCTGCACCTGGGTCGGCACAACCCCAGGCACAAATACAGGCTGGGGGGAGAAGGGCTGGAGAGCAGCGCTGAGGAGAAGGACTTGGGGGTTGTAGTGGATGAGAAGCTTGACATGAGCTGCCAGTGTGTGCTGGAGCCCAGAGAGCAACTGCATTCTGGGCTGCATCAAAAGAAGTGTGGCCAGCAGGGCCAGGGAGGGGATTCTGCCCCTCTGCTCTGGTGAGACCCCACCTGGAATACTGTGTACAGTTCTGGGGCCCTCAGCACAGGAAAGACATGGAGCTGTCGGAGAAGGGTCACAAAGATGATCAAATAGCAAGAGCAGCTCTGTCAATAAAACAGGCTGAGGGAGCTGGGGCTATTCAGCCTGGAGAAGAGAAGGCCCCAGGGAAACCTTATATGGGTCTTCCAGTACCTGAAGGGCCTATGGGAATGCTGGGGAGGGGTTTTCACCAGAGGGGGCAGTATTAAGACAAGGGATAATGGTTTTAAACTGAAAGAGGGTAGGTTTAGGTTAGACATCAGGAAGAAATTCTTCACTGTGAGGGTAGTAAGGCCCTGGAACAGGTTGCCCAAGGATGTTGTGGAATCCCCCTCCCTGGAGGTTTTTAAGGCCAGGTTGGATGAGAATTTGTGCAGCCTGGTCTAGTGTGAGGTGTTCCTGCTCATAGCAAGGGGTTAGAACCTGATGATATTTAAGGTGCCTTCCAACTTTAACCATTCTATCCTGTGTTTCTATGAATTTTTATATTTTCTATATGCTGATGTTTAAAGGTATCATTTCTTGGCATTATAATGGAAGGAGTTGGGGCAGAAGCCAGAAGAAACTGTCACAAGCAATATCCTGATGTTTAAAGTTATGCAAAAGATAGCTCTAAAGGCTTCAGGGAAAACAGCTGAGATCACACAGAATTATAAATTATATGCTCTATACAAATAGCTTCAGGGTACATGATAATTAATTACTGTATTTAAGTAGTTGGGAACTCAGTTTAATTTATTATTAATTATAGCTTTGTTTAGTAAATGTTCTCCATGATAATTGTCTGTTTATCTTGTCTGTATATGATGTTAGCAGATAGCTTGGGCAAACAAAATGATTAGTAGGAGTCTTAATTGTATTGGAACAGTTGTCCCTATTCTAGCAGGTAATAGAAAAGAAAGCTGAAAAGCAGATAAGTTGCACATTTCCAACAGTGGCATGCATCAATGGGTTGTCTGCTAGACCACCAAGGTCAGATTCTGTGAGCAAGTAAGAGTAAGCTGTGCTGGCTTTCGTTGGAGTAGAGTTAATTTTCTTCATAGTAGCTGGTATGAGACAATGTTTTGGATTTGTGCCGAAATCAGTGCTGATAATGCAGAGATGTTTTTCTTATTGCTGAGCAGGGTCTACATAGAGTCAAGACCTTTTGTACTTATTACACCAGCAAGCAGGATGGGGACAAGCAAGAAATTGGGAAGGGACACTGCTGGAACAGCTGACCCAAAATGACTGAAGGGATATTCCATACCATATGATGTCATGCTCAGCATGTAATGCTGGGGGAAGAAAAATCATGGGGGGACATTCGGAGTGAGGACATTTTTCTTCCCAAGTAACTATTACACATGATGGAATACTGCTTCCTGGAGATGGCTGAACACCTGGTGGGAAACAGTGAATAGATTCCTTGTTTTTCTTTGCTTATGCACCCAGCTTTTGCTTTACCTATTAAAGTGTCTTTAACTTAGCCCACCATTTTTCTCATTTTTTCTCTTCTAGCTCTCTCCCACTGAGGAAGAGTGAGTGGCTGTGTGGAGGTTAGTTCCTGGCTGGGGTTAAACCACAAAAAAAAAGAAAAAAAAAGAAAAAAAAAAAGGTAGACTTGAAATAACTTAGTTCTTAAAAAAAAAACCAAAACAACACATAAACTACCCAGTGATCAGTGGGGAGTAACTGTGATTGTGTAGAAGATGCAATATTGCGTTTTGTCATGTAGTCCTAACAGTTACTCATGATCACTTCTGTAAACCCAGAAGAAATTCTCTGAAAGAGGACAAACAAAAGAAAGCACATTGGTAAGCAATTGTTTTCTGGTTTGCCATCTCTGCAAATTACTACATCTGTACTCACAGATAAACTAAGTTCCTTCCACAGTGGCAATAATAAAAACTGGCTGTATGAGCAAACAGAAGGAGTATATTAAAACCATTCTGTAGTTAATCTGGAAAAAAAAGAATTTCTGTAATCAGCTATCAAACATCCACTGCTTGGAGCAGGCTTAAAACACTGATAAAGGGCTGCAAGTAGGTTTGAATAGCGATTAGTCATCTCTGGATCAGGTCTATTTTTTCCTACACAAAACTTCCTAAAAATGCATTTTCTCACTCCCCACCAAAGCTTTACTGCCTGGGGTATCTCTTTTTTTTTTTTTTTTTTTTGTCTGGCTATGTTTCAGAAAAAACCCTAACATTTGCAGAATAATCTATAAAAATTAATGTGCTACAATTAATACAATACAATTAATGTATCTAGTCAACTAATGTCCTATAATTACTTCAAAACAGAAATAAAAATATCAGATTTACCAGAAACTGCAACTCCTTGTGTGTGCAAAGGCAGAAAGGTTGCTAAATGTGAAAAATATTGCCTTCCCCTGGGATCCTCATAATATGATATTATGGTGTTTGAGCTGAGAAATTAGGTTTGATCAAAACCAGGAAGTGGACAGTAATTTGCATCATTAATCACTAAAGAAAGTGAACTTTCTGTAGGGATTTTTTCTTTATGTAGATCTTTCATTTTCAATGTTCTTAATGTCTTTTTACATGGTTTCAAACATTTTTTTAATTGTCAGCAACAGCTATTTCTCTTGATCCTGATTCTGCAAAGAACTTAAGACAACATATACCCAAATTTGAGTGTGTGCTAAGTCTGGTTAGCTTTGGGAGCATGGTTCTAAATTAGTGTAAACTTAAACTGAAAAAAACCCCACAAAACCAAACCAAACCAAAACAGAACAAAGAAAAAGTTTTAATAATGATTGAATCATTGCTGTAAAAACTCAGGCCACAAATGTGCACCTAGTTGCTTCTTTCAGCACCGTACTTAGGCACCACAGAGGATCACAAGCCCCTTCCCCCAGCAGCTACCTAAATCTGTGAGCAGTCATTTTTTCTGGTGGCTGTGCAAAGGTCCTGATATTACCATAATTAGCTAATAACTAAGGCATTGTGAGAATTTAATCTAGGTGACACTTTAGCTGGAGGGCTGAGGTGTCGCCTCTACGTGAATGGCTGTGTAGCACAGGGGACAACAACAATACAATAATATACAGCACAGATTGTGCCCTTCAGAGAGGTTTGTCCAAGTTGAAAAGTGATGGCACTGTGTTTTGCACCTGATGTTGTAGGTTTTGAAAGAGGTCAGCTTTTATGTCTGTAAAATGAAAATGGAGTCAGAATCCTCTAAGACCTTGTTCTGAGAAGTATTTGGCATCTTTAATCTTCTTCCATGACAAAAAAACAAGCCTAAAACCAAATGAAAACCACTGTGATTGTTTGAATTTGGATTTGGATGTTGAGCCCAGTGCCTGAAGTCCAAGAAGATTTGGAGGTGAGATTTCTAATCTTGAAGAATGAAGATGTCTGGACCTGCAGTCACAGTTCTGACGTCCACAAGGGCCAATCTGAGCGGATATACAGAAAAATCTAAGATTAAGCCTTTTTTGTTGGTTGAATGAGGCTTGGTGCAGCATATGCTGCCAGCATAGCACCAGGATTGGTCACAGCATCTGAGTCCCATGGAGCTGAACACTGTCAGTTTGAACTGTAATACAGAGTAGCTGGAACTCATTTGAAAGACTTAAATATTTACCTTTACCTCCACTCTCTCATCTTTCAATCTTTCTTTGACAAGCTTTCTACAGAGTAACCATCAGAGCACTAGAATTTGCATGAAACGCATCATTCTGATTTGACCATCCCTCCTCTGCAGAACCAGCAGTCACATCTTGTCTGTTTCAGCAGTTTTCATGTGTCTCTGAATTTAGGGGCTGAATGGCTGTAACTGCAGAAGAGCCTGAAGTCACAAAGTGGCCTTGAATGTCTGAATTTGCAAAGACAAAACTTGATTTTCAATCACATTTCAGTAGTGACAGGAAAAAAATAAGGAGGTAGCAGGTATGAAGGTTATGGAGGTACCTGAGGGCAGTCAATCAGTATAATTCATCTTGCTGATTAGCATAAATTACATGTATATTGACCTTGAATGTCCATACCATTTGTATTTAGCAACTCCACACTTAATTTGATTAGTCTATACTTTATAATATTTTTACTTTCTAAACTGTTCAGACTTTTGGACATAATTCTTTCGTATTCTTTTATGTGCCTGCCATTGGGAGCTTCTATTAATTTTAGCAGAATCTAGAATTAACATGTTTCTGTGTAGCTGAAACCAGATCAGTGTAAGTTTTTGTGTAGTATACTCCAGATATCTGAGATATCAGCCACCAACTATGCTGTTGGTTTTTTTTCTCCTGTGAAATTGTAGGAAGAAAAAATGACTGTGGCACTCCTCCAGCACAAGTTGAGGTAGCTTTCTGCCTTGTCTGAGCAGAGAACCATTGGAAATGTCACCTTTATTGTGTGAACACTGCACAAAGCATGTATGTCAATTGGTGTATCAGAAATCCTTGACACCTAATGACTTGATCTGCCACTTTTTAAATCTCAAAAAAGTATGTGGTGGAAGAGTGGAAGAGCTGCCATCACCTACAAAAAATGACCATGGAATAAGATGCTAAAGGATAGAGAGGGACAGTTGATGTGTTCATGGGACACTGGGAAGGGTGAGATGTCAAGGCACCACCAAGCCTGGGACACAGTGGAGAAAGTCAGTGAAACTGTCCTCACATCTCCTCCTTGTGACGATCGTACTCCACTTGCCATATGGGCTCTTGTCATATAAGGGCTGAGCCACTTGATGAGGTTACAAGTATCTGGATCATGCAACTCAAAGTTTTACTTACAGATGAGGCTTAAGCTGTACAAATGAAGTGTGGGAGTCATGATCCTGGTTGGCAAAAGCTGCTCAGTTTCTGTGTCTTGGTCACATCTTTAATTCCTAGATATGCACGGCTAGCTCTGAGGCATCGATTGAAACAGTGATGTCAATTTTTGATACTCTAAGTCCTTAACAGATGTAGAGTATAGTCAATAGAACCATGGAAGTGAAAATCAACTCTCCAGCTAGATCCAAGCAGTTTCTAATTCAAACGATCAGCAATACAAGGATAGGTTCTTAAATCTCTCAAGTTTTACAGTGATTTCTGTTTTAGGATTTATATTAGAGTATCATAGAATCATAGAATCATTAAGGTTGGAAGGGACCTTAAAGATCATCAAGTTCCAACCCCCCTGCTTTGAGCCGGGAACCCAACCACTAGACCAGGTTGCACAAACCCTCGTCCAACCAGTCCTTAAAAACCTCCAGGGATGGGCCATCAACAACCTCCCTGAGAAACCCATTCCAGTTTCTCACCACCCTTGTAGTAAAGAATTGCTTCCTAATATCTAATCTAAATCTCCCCTCTCTCAGTTTAAAACCATTAGCCCTTGTCCTATCACTCTCTTCTCTGATGAAAAGCCCCTCCCCAGCTTTCCTGTAGGCCCCTTCCAAGTACTGGAAGGCCACTATAAGGTGTCCCCAAATCCTTCTCTTCTCTAGGCTGAACAGCCCCAACTGCCTCAGCCTGTCTTCATAGCAGAGGTGCTCCAGGCCTTTGATCATACTGGTGACCCTTTCCAACAGGTCTATATCTTTCTTGTGCTGAGGGCACCAGTGACTTAGCCAGAACTTAAGGTCCATTACTTTTATAAGTTTGAAAACAAATACCAGAAAGCGTATCCTGATTTGGAACATCTGCAGGGTCAGAAGTAAACTAAATGTATCCAAAGTCTTAGAGGCCAGAATAAGGCATTTAAGCCAACATCATCTCCTGAATGGTGATAGACACTATCAGTAGAATATTGGCACTATTAAGACACAGTTTGACTGAAGATCCAAATTACAGGGACTAGTAGAATCTATTTTAAACTACTACAGACAGTACCTCTTATAAACTTGAAAATTTTGTATGTCTTAAAAAACAGGGGAAATAAATAAGTGGTAGGTCTTAATAATCTTGCTGTACACTTTCACGTTTTGCTTCTTACTGCTGATTATTGCTCATGGGGGAAGTGCAGTGATATAACCATACAGGAGCTAAATTTACTGACCTTTGTTTTAACTGTGATTTTTTACAAAAGGCATTAAACTTAAAAAAAAATAAATAAATGTTTTAAGCAACATTTACATTTACAATTCAAATGTTTATTACACCATAAAATTATAGTACTTGGGAAATGATGCTTCTGTTCCTGAAATAAAGTTTCAGGAAGGCAGGCTTTGAGTAAAATAGCTGATTCCAGAAATCAAATTCTGCCTATCAGTTCGTACCATGGTTGATAATGTATTGTTAACATACTTGAGAAAGGTCATATGCCAGATTTTTTACTATTCTAACTAGAAAATTGTAAGAAAGAAATTTCGTAAAACTGAATGATACTACAGTTTTTATTTGTCTGTAAAAATAATTTAGATTCCATAAAGCGTGCCTTTATAGACTCAAAACCTCACCTACTCTTTACATGGCTCATCTTCTGGTTGCACTGTTTCTAGCAGCAGTCACTACAAAAATCTACATTATCCTCTAATTTAATGGAAAAGCAAAAAATATTGTAATATGATGCAGTTTTTCACAAAACATGGGAGACATCAATGAATATTCTAGATGTGCAACCAGCATTCTTGGCATTCTTTTTTTTCCTTTTTTTTTTTTTTTTTCACAAATGTGCACCTAGTTGCTTCTTTCAGCACCGTACTTAGGCACCACAGAGGATCACAAGCCCCTTCCCCCAGCAGCTACCTAAATCTGTGAGCAGTCATTTTTTCTGGTGGCTGTGCAAAGGTCCTGATATTACCATAATTAGCTAATAACTAAGGCATTGTGAGAATTTAATCTAGGTGACACTTTAGCTGGAGGGCTGAGGTGTCGCCTCTACGTGAATGGCTGTGTAGCACAGGGGACAACAACAATACAATAATATACAGCACAGATTGTGCCCTTCAGAGAGGTTTGTCCAAGTTGAAAAGTGATGGCACTGTGTTTTGCACCTGATGTTGTAGGTTTTGAAAGAGGTCAGCTTTTATGTCTGTAAAATGAAAATGGAGTCAGAATCCTCTAAGACCTTGTTCTGAGAAGTATTTGGCATCTTTAATCTTCTTCCATGACAAAAAAACAAGCCTAAAACCAAATAAAAACCACTGTGATTGTTTGAATTTGGATTTGGATGTTGAGCCCAGTGCCTGAAGTCCAAGAAGATTTGGAGGTGAGATTTCTAATCTTGAAGAATGAAGATGTCTGGACCTGCAGTCACAGTTCTGACGTCCACAAGGGCCAATCTGAGCGGATATACAGAAAAATCTAAGATTAAGCCTTTTCTGTTGGTTGAATGAGGCTTGGTGCAGCATATGCTGCCAGCATAGCACCAGGATTGGTCACAGCATCTGAGTCCCATGGAGCTGAACACTGTCAGTTTGAACTGTAATACAGAGTAGCTGGAACTCATTTGAAAGACTTAAATATTTACCTTTACCTCCACTCTCTCATCTTTCAATCTTTCTTTGACAAGCTTTCTACAGAGTAACCATCAGAGCACTAGAATTTGCATGAAACACATCATTCTGATTTGACCATCCCTCCTCTGCAGAACCAGCAGTCACATCTTGTCTGTTTCAGCAGTTTTCATGTGTCTCTGAATTTAGGGGCTGAATGGCTGTAACTGCAGAAGAGCCTGAAGTCACAAAGTGGCCTTGAATGTCTGAATTTGCAAAGACAAAACTTGATTTTCAATCACATTTCAGTAGTGACAGGAAAAAAATAAGGAGGTAGCAGGTATGAAGGTTATGGAGGTACCTGAGGGCAGTCAATCAGTATAATTCATCTTGCTGATTAGCATAAATTACATGTATATTGACCTTGAATGTCCATACCATTTGTATTTAGCAACTCCACACTTAATTTGATTAGTCTATACTTTATAATATTTTTACTTTCTAAACTGTTCAGACTTTTGGACATAATTCTTTCGTATTCTTTTATGTGCCTGCCATTGGGAGCTTCTATTAATTTTAGCAGAATCTAGAATTAACATGTTTCTGTGTAGCTGAAACCAGATCAGTGTAAGTTTTTGTGTAGTATACTCCAGATATCTGAGATATCAGCCACCAACTATGCTGTTGGTTTTTTTTCTCCTGTGAAATTGTAGGAAGAAAAAATGACTGTGGCACTCCTCCAGCACAAGTTGAGGTAGCTTTCTGCCTTGTCTGAGCAGAGAACCATTGGAAATGTCACCTTTATTGTGTGAACACTGCACAAAGCATGTATGTCAATTGGTGTATCAGAAATCCTTGACACCTAATGACTTGATCTGCCACTTTTTAAATCTCAAAAAAGTATGTGGTGGAAGAGTGGAAGAGCTGCCATCACCTACAAAAAATGACCATGGAATAAGATGCTAAAGGATAGAGAGGGACAGTTGATGTGTTCATGGGACACTGGGAAGGGTGAGATGTCAAGGCACCACCAAGCCTGGGACACAGTGGAGAAAGTCAGTGAAACTGTCCTCACATCTCCTCCTTGTGACGATCGTACTCCACTTGCCATATGGGCTCTTGTCATATAAGGGCTGAGCCACTTGATGAGGTTACAAGTATCTGGATCATGCAACTCAAAGTTTTACTTACAGATGAGGCTTAAGCTGTACAAATGAAGTGTGGGAGTCATGATCCTGGTTGGCAAAAGCTGCTCAGTTTCTGTGTCTTGGTCACATCTTTAATTCCTAGATATGCACGGCTAGCTCTGAGGCATCGATTGAAACAGTGATGTCAATTTTTGATACTCTAAGTCCTTAACAGATGTAGAGTATAGTCAATAGAACCATGGAAGTGAAAATCAACTCTCCAGCTAGATCCAAGCAGTTTCTAATTCAAACGATCAGCAATACAAGGATAGGTTCTTAAATCTCTCAAGTTTTACAGTGATTTCTGTTTTAGGATTTATATTAGAGTATCATAGAATCATAGAATCATTAAGGTTGGAAGGGACCTTAAAGATCATCAAGTTCCAACCCCCCTGCTTTGAGCCGGGAACCCAACCACTAGACCAGGTTGCACAAACCCTCGTCCAACCAGTCCTTAAAAACCTCCAGGGATGGGCCATCAACAACCTCCCTGAGAAACCCATTCCAGTTTCTCACCACCCTTGTAGTAAAGAATTGCTTCCTAATATCTAATCTAAATCTCCCCTCTCTCAGTTTAAAACCATTAGCCCTTGTCCTATCACTCTCTTCTCTGATGAAAAGCCCCTCCCCAGCTTTCCTGTAGGCCCCTTCCAAGTACTGGAAGGCCACTATAAGGTGTCCCCAAATCCTTCTCTTCTCTAGGCTGAACAGCCCCAACTGCCTCAGCCTGTCTTCATAGCAGAGGTGCTCCAGGCCTTTGATCATACTGGTGACCCTTTCCAACAGGTCTATATCTTTCTTGTGCTGAGGGCACCAGTGACTTAGCCAGAACTTAAGGTCCATTACTTTTATAAGTTTGAAAACAAATACCAGAAAGCGTATCCTGATTTGGAACATCTGCAGGGTCAGAAGTAAACTAAATGTATCCAAAGTCTTAGAGGCCAGAATAAGGCATTTAAGCCAACATCATCTCCTGAATGGTGATAGACACTATCAGTAGAATATTGGCACTATTAAGACACAGTTTGACTGAAGATCCAAATTACAGGGACTAGTAGAATCTATTTTAAACTACTACAGACAGTACCTCTTATAAACTTGAAAATTTTGTATGTCTTAAAAAACAGGGGAAATAAATAAGTGGTAGGTCTTAATAATCTTGCTGTACACTTTCACGTTTTGCTTCTTACTGCTGATTATTGCTCATGGGGGAAGTGCAGTGATATAACCATACAGGAGCTAAATTTACTGACCTTTGTTTTAACTGTGATTTTTTACAAAAGGCATTAAACTTAAAAAAAAATAAATAAATGTTTTAAGCAACATTTACATTTACAATTCAAATGTTTATTACACCATAAAATTATAGTACTTGGGAAATGATGCTTCTGTTCCTGAAATAAAGTTTCAGGAAGGCAGGCTTTGAGTAAAATAGCTGATTCCAGAAATCAAATTCTGCCTATCAGTTCGTACCATGGTTGATAATGTATTGTTAACATACTTGAGAAAGGTCATATGCCAGATTTTTTACTATTCTAACTAGAAAATTGTAAGAAAGAAATTTCGTAAAACTGAATGATACTACAGTTTTTATTTGTCTGTAAAAATAATTTAGATTCCATAAAGCGTGCCTTTATAGACTCAAAACCTCACCTACTCTTTACATGGCTCATCTTCTGGTTGCACTGTTTCTAGCAGCAGTCACTACAAAAATCTACATTATCCTCTAATTTAATGGAAAAGCAAAAAATATTGTAATATGATGCAGTTTTTCACAAAACATGGGAGACATCAATGAATATTCTAGATGTGCAACCAGCATTCTTGGCATTCTTTTTTTTCCTTTTTTTTTTTTTTTTTTTTCCATGATTTACTAGTACAGCAAGACTCACAGCTTTGAAATGGTTAGAATCTCCTTGATAGTCCTGTCATGATGTCTAGAAAGCACAGCTACCTCACAGTGGATTTTACAGAGATGTTATTTATTGCACACAAGATGTTGAGGCTGGATGAGTTATGTTCCCAGAATCAGATTTACAAATACACTTCTGCTGTCCTGGGTGCAGTGATTTTCCTCTTGAAGTGGGCCCTTCTATAAGGCAGCTGTTTAAGTTATGGCAGCAAGAGGCAGGATTAGTGACAGGCTGTCTCTGCCCATCAGTTTCTAGGATGTCATTGGTGTCTGGCATTGGAGCTGAGGAGATTTGGTAGTGCAATGTCATTTCAAGAATATGAAAAAATATTTTTAAAAAGAATCAGCAAAACCATCTGTTTGCAAAACTATATTTTCCTTTTCTTGAGCAACTGCACCTGCAAAGACAAACCCTCTAGTTCTTTCTGTGGAGAAGTATAGTTAATTTATCTCTTTGTAGACAAATGTGCAGAACTTGTAGATAGATACCATCTTAAAATGAACAGAAATAAAGGAAATTTTATATGTTACTTTACATTTTCAGGATTTAAAAATATATTGTGTAATCAAACCAAATTAAGTAATTCCATTCTATCCTATAAAATGTTTTCTCTATCTGACTTCATCTGGGAAATCCATTGTGCTCTGCAGAAAGGTAGAATAGTTAAGATTCACTAGAGAGGAAATAATATTTTAATTATATGAAAGACTGTGTAATAATTAGATTATTTTATAATATCATGTGTTCTGGACTTCAGTAAAGCATTATCTTTAAAAAATGATTTTAAAATTATTTCAATTATTCTGAGATGCAGGTCACGTAAAATAACCCTGGGTGATTAGGAGACTTAAGGTGTATTTATTCTTGGTTGGGTGGAGATGGATGCAGCATCAGCTGTATGCTGATAGAAATCTGAAGTTCCATTGCAGCATTCAGGACTGGCTTCTGGTTGTGGTAAATCCCAAGGTGTTTTCTCTTACTCCCAACAGTGTTGATAAATAAAGGAGTAAGGATAAGAGTTGAGACTTGCTTGACATTTTTGCTGTTAAAGTAGTATACATGCATTTCAACCTTGTGTTTTCTGCTTCTATCACCTCATTCAGCAAAGCACTCAAGTACCTGAATATATTTAGAACCTGCTGGAATATTATAGCCAAATCCATCAAAACAATGTGATTAAAGATACTTAAGCGTCTGCTTAGGTAACTTGCTGAATACATTATGAGAAGAGGGATATATCAACTTCTTCTGTAGAAATTGTTTCTTCTGGAATATTCACAAGGCAAATAATATAGGAAAATTCACATTAATCCCTGTAATTTATCCCCACTACCTCAGTACCAAATTCAGGAAACACTGGGAATTATTAGGGTAACTACAATAGAGTTAAGTTCTTTGGAATGGGCTCTCTTTTTTTCCAAATTTTCATTCTGTCAGCTTCAGAGCCATTCATCTTTTATCAAGAGCCTCTTCCCCTTATTTCTCTAGGTCATCTGAAAAAAAAAGCCCAAACCAAACAAACTCGAAACCTACCCAAAACCAAATAGACACAAAACCCACTGCAAGTAAAAATAGTGGCAAATCATCTAGACTTTAAAACTGCTAGGCCTATTACTAATGTTCTAATAAAATATCAGCCTATAAAAAGGAATTCCAAATGTTCAAATCTGGTTTCAGTGTTTTATGGCATAATAAACGCCTTATGATCTCATTAATGTCATTAGGCTTTTATGTCTAGGAGAAGAGGGAAAAAAAAGGATGTAAACTCTGAACAGGGGCTGTGTCAGAGTAGGAGTATAAGAAGAGAGAATGCTGAGTGAGGAGAAGCAGGTTTATTCATAAAACAATTACTTCAGGCTTTATTTGCAGTTATCATTTTTCGGAAAAAAATAATAATTCTGTCATTTATCTGTAACTTTCAAACTTCCGTAAGTTCCCTGCTTTCGGATTCATTTAGTACTTCCATGATTCACCACAAACCACGGTACTTTCTGTTCCTTGCTACTCCAGGCTTCAAGATGCCCTATGTAGCCTCACAGGATGCCCAGCCATTACTGATGCCTCATCCAAAGTGACTTCTTTTGGGAAGCAGCAGCAATCTTGTTTTAAACTCCAAGCTTTTTGAAAGCCCAAAATACAACTTAACCAGTACCTGAAAAGTTATTCAGTCAGCTTAAAAGGAAATATATATCACTGTAATGACGTTTTGGCTCTTTTCATTTGCTTTTGTGTGTGTGTGTGCAAGCATCCAGGATTCTGTTTCCAGTTTTTTCTTTGTAATGTCAAAGCTGGAGACTTTGTTCCTTTTAAATCTAAATAAAATCTAGGAAGCTGACAATACTTTAAGAACCAGTTGCTGAACTAACCTTTTCTCCATAGTACATATTGTGGAAAAGAGACAGGGATAGCTGAGATTAGGGTCATGATGTTTCTTGTTGCTTCAATACAACTTGTCAATTGAATGTGTGTTTTAGATCTTAAGCTGTCAGTTACAGAAAGTTACTCTGTGTATTGCAAACAAACAGGACTGTGGCCACCACAATAGTAAGCCAAGTTCTTCACATATGGTTGGTTCGTATACATGCTTCAGCTTTTGAATACCTAAGACAAGGAATACCCTTTCAGAAAACAGGTATGGTGAGTATCTGAGATAAACATAAAAATACGGTAAAACTCAAATAATCCTCTTTTTTTGCTTGCAACTGAAGACTTTAATTGTTACAAATAATAAGAAAAACTGAGACAACAACATATTCTTCGTACTATCTCTAGGCATATCAAGGATGAGGGGGTCATTAAGAGCAGTCAATGTGGCTTTACCAAGGGGAAGTCATGTTTGACCAACCTTACAGCCTTCTATGAGGAAATAAATAAGTGCATAGATGATAGTAGGGCAGTTGATGTAGTTTATCTTAATTTCAGTAAAGAATTTGACACTGTCTCCCACAGCATCCTCATGGATAAACTGAGGAAATGTGGTCTAGATGATCAGGTAGTGAGGAGGATCATGAACTGGTTGAAAGGAAGAAGTCAGAGATTTGTGGTCAATGAGACAGAATCTAGTTCGAGGTCCGTGACTAGTGGAGTCTCTCAGGAGTCGGTACTGGTACCGGTGTTGTTCAATATTTTCATCAACAACCTGGATGAGCATACAGAATGTACCCTCAGCAAGTTTGCTGATGACACTAAACTGGGAGGAGTGGCTGACACACCAGAAGGCTGTGCTGCCATTCAGCAAGACCTGGACAGGCTGGAGAGTTGGGTGGGGAGAAACCTGATGAAATTCAACAAGGGCAAGTGTAGAGTCTTGCATCTGGGGAAGAGCAACCCCATGTACCAGTACAGGTTGGGGCTGAGAGATTTTGTGATTCTGTGATCTGTAATTCTAAAAAATCAACTACTTTTTTAGGTATTAATTGGTAAATTAACTTTCTATTTGCAAGATAATACTTCTTAGACCTTCAATTATGTGATCATGATAAATATCCCTGGATCCAGATAGCCTGTACAGTGCTTGCCAAGTTGTCATCTTCTGTTCCAACCAACTCCCTGGTCTGCTTAGAATACTTCACAATGTACAATGAAGCTACATTTGGTTGTCCCAAAATGCTTTTTATAGAAGGACATTTATTTACCCTATAAACAGATCACATTTTTACCTCGTTCCAGGACCAGCTTCCGCATTTCAAACTCCCAATATTTTAGGAATTTCAGACAGATCTAGAGAACATCTCATTACAAATTGTTTGACTGAAAAATGACTATCAAGAAACACTTTCCTGGAGACTTCCCATTGCAGAGGATTTACTGCTTATAAATATGTTGGCTCAGGTTTATTGCATTTACTATGACAAATATGAAAACTGTCACTTGAGTCCTGTTATCAAGAAGCTTGTCAGTGTTGACTCCAAAGTATAAGCTTTTTTCAACTGTCCAACTAATGGAAGTACCACCAAACCAATGTGGATGATCTACATAAAGAGCAGAAGTATCAGCACATAATTCTTGAGTCTTGTGGAACCAATCAAAATTACCGTAGATGCAACAGGTTACATCTGGTAGTTCTATGTGACAGCTCTGAAGAATTGCTACCAGCCAAAAAGCTCATTTATTTTACTCAAGCTGTGGTGGTTAGTACTTTTAACGCTTAAAACCCCAAGTTCAAATCCTTCTTGTGGACAGAGCATGGTGCTTAACACTGTCTTTAGGGAAATGTTATCTGCTGATAATGGCTAGATATGAGAAATCCCAGCAGTCGGCACCAGTGTTAAACTCTGCTGAGCAGGAGCTGTAAATATGTAAGGTTTTCACTCAGCTCTTTTAAGAATAAGCTTACATGAATTGTTGCTTGAAATATTCTCGTTCTTGTCTGATTAGCTGCCATGCTCTGAGTTTTATTTTCCTCAAGTTGATAGTTATATTCTCAATGATTTTTACAAGGTGTAAACTGCAGGAAGATGTAAATTCAGCATGGGCAGAAAACTTGAAAGCTTCAGTCGAAGACAAAAAATGAAGTGGGATATATGGGAACAGTAATGACTTCAGAGATGACTGAAAATATTAGGAGAACCTTTTTCAGCAGGGTTTTTCCTATTGACCCCTGAACATTAAAGCTTCCTTGAGCACAAGAACGTGTTGCTCATTACTACAATCTCCCTAAAACCAATGTGCCACAGCCATCAGATAAGCTCCAAAGCACTTCTTTCTGCTAAAAGAATATGGGATATTTCGGGATAAGGGCCTGTTTTCCCACCTAAGCAGGTCTTCTCCAGAAGAACAGCAAATCTGTCATCCCATTGATATCTCCAGATCTGGACTAAGTAAATCCTGAGCTGTTTCTGACAAAAGCAACATTAATACTGTGAGTATCTAAAACCCAACAGCCAAGAGACAAAGTTAACCAAAGACCTTTTTTTTTTTTTTTTTTTTTTTTCCACTTCAAATATAATCCACAAACACCAAAATATTTGCCTACTTTCTTTTCCATGTTCCCATGGCCCACATCTTTAATTAGTATTAAGCACCTGAATGTCACTTTTTCTCTGAAAATTAGCCACCTATGACCATTTACAGCTGGACACAGTGATCTTAAAAGTTTTTTCCAGACTAAATAATTCTATGATTCAGAATCTGGATTTGTTTTTTAAAAAGCAATATGGAAGGAGAATAAGCTGTACTACTGCACTAACGACATCTGCCTCCATTGCAATGTGTCTGCTGAATGGAAGTGTCAGGCACCTGAGGAAAAAAAAAAAAATTCTTATCTTGGAAATAGTAAGGACTTAAATCACTAAAAAGAATAAAAAGTATTTCCCAATTTACAAATGTGCCTCTTTTCACATAGCTGTTCATCTCTTTGTGACAGATGGCCCAGTTATGGGAAGAAATTAATACATTTTTAACTCCATTAATGGGTTTCCTGTTCAGGGGGTTTTAAGTTCATGTGTGGTATTACACACAGTCTCGGGGCAATAAAGGTGTTTTCTGGAAAGAAAGGCAATGAACAGAATCAAGCTTTGCCTAGGCAAGAAGTAGAAATGCTAAATGCATACTTTTTTTTTTTTTCCCCTTTTCTTTTTTCCCCCCTAAAAATCTATTATTCTCCGAGCAAAAAGAAAAAAGTTCCTTCCTGAAGATAGAATTTTATGTTTTTGATCCTTCTGCCTTCTCTCCTGTCAGGAGGTTAATTAGCCATCCAAATAGTCTTAGGTTTTCTCTAAGTTCTAATTCTGAAATAATTTACTTAAAGGAAACAAGTCAAGGCACTCAAGCTGAATGACGACACCTTCAGAAATAAAAGCATTTATAGCAAAATAAGGTCAAGCCCAAACCTTTTTTCCTGGATCATACATTTAGGTACAGAATGACAATATATTAAAAAGCCAAGGAAGGAAAAAAAATAAAAAAAAAAATAAAAATAAAAAAAAAAGTGGAAATAGAGGCAATAATGGCAATAGATAAATGTAGCCGTGACTTTACAAAATATAAATAGAGCATGAAGGACATAAAGATTCACCTTTGATGCATATTTAATTACTTGCTCAATTTTAATAAAGCATGATAATTAAATTAATCAGGTAAAAAATATATGTCAATGTGTGGTTAGATGATGGCTTGTTGAGCTATTTAGTGCTCACTAATGGAAACTATACATGTAATTTAACCTGAAATTAGAGGATGCACTTGGCATGAGTTAGAGATGCAAATTTACTTTAGTTTTAATAGTTGGATTTGTTGTTTGTTGTTTGGGGTTTTTTGTTCAAATTTGGATTGAGTTTTTTGTTGCATTTTTTTGTTGTTTGTTTGTTTTTTTCTTGCTGAATCACCTCTGACTTTATTGTGGGCCTTTAATAAATTCTGGAGTGGAAGGTCCAAAAAAAGAAAAGAAGAATGCTTGGAGAAAACTCCAAGAGTACTACCAAAACATAAAAAATGTAGGTTTTTTTTAAGCTGCCAATAATGTCCTGTGTATCTTTTCAGACCATAATTGTTTATCAGGTTTTTTCCCAAGAGGAATACTTTGTATTATGTGTTACCATGTTTGGTTTTTTGTTTGGTTTTTTTCCCTGGGATGCATAAGAAATGTCAAGCCAAAGAGCAGCAATCTGGAGAATGACACAGTAATTTATTCACGATCTGTTTCATATTCTTCAACAAGACTTTCTGTGAAACAGGACAGTTCAGATGTTGTGGGTCTTCTGCTGCTGCTTCATCATATGAAGTAGAACAAGTGGGGGGCAATTAAGTGTGCTTTTTTTTTTAAGTACTAGCTTGGGCTAAGATGGTGATTTGGTCACAGGTCTCTAAATAACATGTGGAGACAGAAATAAAATAATACGACATGCAGTCCAGGAAATAAAGGCATAACAACCTTCAGTGGAGGAATCTTGGAGACATAACAATTCAGATCAGAACTGTCCTACTTCAGATAGAAGTGAATGCCCTGTGATAGGTCAGTGCTTCACACACTTGCTTCCTCCAGGCTGGCCAATGCAAAAACTCTTCAACTTTCCTCCTCTTATTATAATTGCTTATTGTCACTATACATACACTTTTCTGTAACTGTAGTTCAACTCCTGACGAAGTAATTTCATCATTCATAAGACAGCATTATTGTAGCAGTAAGGGAACTAATGGACAAGTTTTCTGGCTTATGGACTGCTAAGTACCTTTTTATTTTAAGCATAAACAGGAACAGAAGTTGGAGTTTATTTATACATGGTGGTAAATCATGAAAATGTTGTGTTCTTCTTACTGCATGTTCCATTAGGCCACAGGAGAATTACTACTCAGTTTTTGCCTGCAAGTTACATTTTGAAAAGGTAGGGATCAGGAAACTACACCAGATGTCCATCTATTTTTTATTTATTTTTTTTTCTAATTCCTCTCACTAATTAGGGTTACTTGTAGCTATTAAGCATCCTTGGAGAGCACTGGTGTTGCAGCCCTCTCTGTGCAGTTGTCCTACTTTCTAGAGCCCATCGACTGCTTTCTAAATTCAAATCATGGATGCAAGCACAATCATTAAAATTTTCCTGTAGAATATAAGCAAGGACAGGTGCTGGAGAAATGTACTGGGTGGAGTAAAAGAGGGCTGACAGCCTACATTATCTTTCACACAGTTTACCCGGAAAGGTTAGGGGAATAACAAAAATGGAGCCAGCAAGCCAGAATAGAGACAAAAAGTCATTCAGAGAGCCAAAACTTAGACCACAAACTGATTTCTGAAAATCATAGGGGAATTGTGACAGAAAATGTATATCCTCTGGGAAGGACTGTTTATAACTTGGCATGACTTTTCAGCAGGCTGTTCTTGTAACACTCAGTACTGAAATCCCTCTGTTAGAATCCTTGTTGGATAAGTTTTGAACTATCAGAGATTTATTCTCATTCATACTGTAAGTACTTTAAATAAGAATATTGAAGAAAAAGAATCAGAGCGCTCAATTCTCATCAGGTAAAATATCTTGGTTTAAAAAATATGAGCCCACAGAAAACATAATACATTTTGAAATAATAGGTTTATTATAATCTAAAAATTCTAGTTGCATTAAAATTTAAACTTTAGCATTCATTTGAATTTTAATTCACTCTACTCATCTCTCTTTAAAATCTAAGTAGTAGCTGACAAAAGATAAACAAAAAGAATACTTGTATGTCACAATACACAAATGTATTTTCAGTCATTTCCTGCAGTCTTCCTTTTTAATTTAAATTCTGCATATTATTTCTTGCTGAGTATGCCCTGTTGCTTTAATTTCACTGGCATTAAGAAATAGCTAAATAAAAATATAACTTACTGTGAACAGTACAAAATTTAATGTATCAAGTTGTTGTTACTATTAAGGTAAAAACTTTCACTGAAACTCTTAAAAATGCATTGCAATGCGATATTCACTTTCTTACAGTAAATTTTGTTCTGAAGAACATTATTGCACTATATTTACTAGTTTTCATTGAATAGCTCCATACGGTCCCACTTTGCCTTGGTGCAGAAATGGCTGAGGTAATATCTCAAGGTCCTCTTCAGACTTACATATCTGCTTTTGTGTTACCTGGGGGGAAGGACCTAAAGAATCCGTTCCCAGAATTGTACTCTGTGATACCACTGCACAATACCTATTGTAAAGATCCCATGGTATTACTTTCTAAAGGATCCTTTGTCTTGCAAAACAAGAATTGTGAAAAGAAAGAAGTGGACCAGGGATGGTTCCCTTTATGAAAGCACCAATGTGAAACTCTGGGTTCATTTCAGCTGGTAAAATCAAGTTCGTGGATCTGAACAGCTGAGAGGATTGGGAAAAGGACCTAGAAGGTTTTATTGATAGCTGAAATGGGTCCCATGGTGACAGCAGGAAAAAATCTTATCTTTGTTGCTCATTTGTCTCTGTGAAGTTAATTGGTGGTCCCAGTAAAAAGTCTGTGTTGATGGCAAGTATCGTAAGAAAAAAAAAGAACTAAATTGGACTTGTATTATTTTGTCAGATAGTTGTTCTCTGTATACATACATTTAGTGGATGGATTTTAATTTTTTTCATCAGAAAATCCAACTATTTCACTTCTGATGCACTTTAGGTATCTGTAGGATAGCTAAAGCAGTTAGGGACAAGAGTGTGAGAAGCAGCATCCTGCCAGTGGTGAGCACCACCGTGCTAACAAAGTGATGCTGCTAATGATGTAAATACATGCTACTTAAGCTACTTAAGCCAGGGTAGCACCTGTTCTGCAGGCTGGGGAGCTGCTGAGATGTCTGAGATATGGCCACTGCCTCAGATCTCAGCTTTGTGCTCATGGTTGCCCCAGGATTTGGGGCATCTCTGGCAGCATTGGAGAGGTCTGGCTGTTCTGAGCCAGGAGTTGCTTCTAGGGTGGTGAGACTCCTGTTCTGTTGCCAATGGTGGTACTTTGGGCAGCATCACAACCCATGCCAAACTGCAGAAATCAGTAGGTGGCTGGAGAGGACTCAGAGGGAGGGAGAAGAAGGCATCAGAGTAGAAGAAATAGGACTGGCGAGTCCTAAGCTGTGCTTTCTATAAATCTTCCCTATGTTATTAAATGAAAAACTTGATATTTTTTAAAACTATGCCACTGTGGCAAGGTTATGCTGCTCTTGTTGGTAGTCCTCATTGCTTGAAGTCAGATGGCAAAGCATGAACAGTGTTTTGAGGTGCTCCTGCAACACTGGGCTGCCCAGGTGTATGTGCCTATAGCAGCCACCCCCAGTGAGAATGGGAAGACTGAGCAGATTTTTTAAATATTATTTTTTTTTTAGGAATGGTGAAACAAAGATAAAGTGCTACAAAGTGTTGCTTATGGAGGTACATGCACAGATATGAAAATAAATTATTTGGAGGGGCATGCAAAAAAACAGGTGTATGTATATTGACTATGTTGCTTTATTTTCTCCTGTCAGGGATGAAAACAAGCAACTTTTCAACAATAATAGACAAGACGAAGAACTGAGATGATATTCACTGAAATCAAAGCATTAGCTTGTCAAGGCAGGACCAGACATGCATTTGTGCTATACCTGTCACAGAGAAACCCCAGTTCACAGTGAGCATTCCCATGTAGCATGTAATGCAGATAATAAGAGAGGTAGTTATACAAGTTACAAATCTTCTTGACTTCAGCAGACCACAATGCTTTTTATAAATGGGGAGAAGGGAAAAGAACATTTTAAAATGGGTTTTCTGGGCTTTCTTATCTAGCTCAGTTGATACTCAGTTATTTCTCTTATATGTTTAGCAACTACAAAAGAATCAAAACCCCATGAAGTAATGATTGGTCTCTATTTTAGAGTGACCTGTCTCATTGTCTGGGTAACATGTCAGCCTGTGCTTTTAGCGCTTTGTATGATCACCCAGCCTTTGAAAATACTGTGAATTAGTGACTTTGGGTATGTAATTTATCCCCAGCAGCTTTTGTTACAAAATTACAGGCAAGGAAAAAATTGATAAAAATCCACATTTTTATCTGTGGACAAATTTTGCAAGGAAAAGAAGCTCAGCTTCTTAGTTCTTCGAGTATAGTACTTGTCTTTAGCACTACTGTAAGCTAAATAATGTTCAGTGACTGGTTCACCTTTGCAACCCTTAAAAGTTCTTGTCTATACAGAGAGATGACTAATCTGATTTTTTCTATTTAAATTCTAAAATTTTAACATATGCTTTCTGGACCTCATCTAAAGTCAAGCCAATCTAATGGTAAGATTCTCTTTCAACAGTCCTGGATGCAGCAGGGTGAGGTATTAATGGTTTTAAAGAAGGGCCTCCGTTTTCTCAGAAAGGAACAAAAAGATCTTTCTAAGGACATAATAACTCAAATCTAATTTGACTGTATATGCTCCTAGTCTTCTCTACACTTGTATCTGAACATTATAAAAGTGATAATCTAAGTAATAGTGTGCATCTGTCCTATTCCTGCTAAATTACAGCACCAACTGGCTCCATGAGGCTTCATTTTGTCTCTGAAAAACTTGATTGCAGACCACCCGGTGAATTAAGCCAGGACTCCAATAGCCAAGCCTATCATCCTCTCGAATTTTGCCAGCCATAAATTTTCTTTAAAACTGGTCACAGAAAAATGAAAACTCCAGGTAACTGAATCTTCCTGAATCCTAAAATCTATAGGTCTAAGGAAGAAAATGTGGAGGAAGGGGTTTTTTGTGAATGAAGTTGGAAGACAGCTGAAATCCAACAAACAGAAGTTCCGTCTTCTGTGTTACTGTCTGCCGTTTCCATGGAAACCAAGGCTGGATTGGCAAAAGTGGGTTAAGTGCTTTACAGTGACAGAGATTAATCACTGTTATTTTATAACATTAGTATTGTCAGTGGAAAGGAGGGTTGCATTCTAAGGAGATGTAGGTTTGCATTGAGTCTGCTCCTTTCTGAAACCATCAAAAACACATGTGGCGCAAGAAATTTGAATTAAATATACAGTAAATCAATACAAACTATACAAAAGACAAAAGAACCTGAAAATACTGCATATGAGAGAACACTTAATCCCAAAGTCAATGAACAGAAAAATCCAACCACAGAACTACCTGACTTTTCGAAATACCAAGAAAACCCTCAATTACCTGGTATATACAAAAAAAAAAATTATCTGTCTGTCCTCTTTCCCAATGTGTGCATTATTCTCAGGGGGAGTTACCAGAGGGAATCTGCAACAAAAATTCTCAGGCTACATTGTTGTCTTAAAAATTAATTTTATTTCTCGTGGCTGAAAATGTAGATTTTCATGGGATAGAAAAATTCAGTATCAGTGTTAATTTTCCAGAGCTTTCATAACAGCACTAAAACACAGGACTCATTTTCAAGAATAAAGATGTTAAAAATCGGCATTAGAACTCATGCCTTTGGTAACTGATACATGAAAACAAAATCTTCTGAAGAAAGGACAGAGAATAGAGGTGAAAGAGTAAAAGCAAAGTTTGTGAAAACAAGAATGACTAAATTCACTAAGAGATGTAGGGTAGGACTGCATAATTGGGAGAAAAAGGTTGAAAGTAAGGCATGTCAAGGATTTGAAGGGTGAGGTACAGGGCAATTTTGACTTTATCCCCTGTTTTAGTTCAGCATAGATGGAGAAATAAAGTGACATACGGAGCAGAGGAGAGACACAATCAGGGATTGTTAGGGAAAGGAAAGCATAAGAGAAAAAGAACTGTCAAATCAAATCAAAAGCAAAGAGAGTTGAAAAGAGAAAGCAAAAGTCTTGCAACTCTAGATACTGAAGGAAAAGATAGGAGAGTCAGAACCCCAAAATCTAGGTCCCACATTTTGTGTGGGAATGAGCACAAGAGATCAAAATACAAGAGCTGAAATACAGAATAAATAAAGAGAAAGGAGGCAATAGTGGTAAAAGGAAAGAACAGGAAAATAAGACAAAGGAAAAGCATTCAAGAAAGAATGAAATTTTCTTCAGAGAATTTTTAGATGCTCTCTGAGAATACAGTTATTCCCCAAATAATAAAATCAACAGTATAAAAAATATGAGAAAATACAGACTCTCTGACCTGGAACATGAAGAGGAAGGATTTATTCAGTGGTCCATACTTGGGTTGAGGGGTAAAATAGTAAATTATCTGGGCAAAACAGGTCAGACTGATGAAGGAGCAAGATGCCACCTGCCTGTGTGGTCCTGGATATGAACTGCTGCCTGGCATCCATCCACCACCTGTCATTCCCCCGATGATCCTGTTTGCACCAGCAGAATGTGATCCAGAGGATCCACAGACAACACCTCTGCACCCAGTCCTATCTTCCTGGAGGGGTCTGGCTCAGCCATTACTGCCCACCTCCTTCCAAGAACCCTCTCTTCTCAGCTCACCACTCACAATGGCTTTTTCCCTTTGGATTTTAAACCACTTAATGGATTATATCACTAATTACTCCTTCTTTTCCCTTTCTAGCATGCTTTCAATCCTTGTACCTCCAGTGGTCCAGCTGTGTGTGTCACACTGTAATCAATTCAATAAGATGGTGCTGATTCAACAAGGTGATACAAGGGTGGCTTTACTGGAAAATAAATTTTTAAAAACTACACTTTACCTGTCTATCCTGGAGGAGGGGGATTATTTGAGGTTAATCCCATGTGTATTATCCTGACGTTTGAAATACTGAGCCCATTTACATGCATTTCTGTCTGTTCAGTTGTATGCACAGTTGGTCACATGTATAGTCACCTATTCCTCTGTAATGTTAACTTTTATAATATGTTGTGTGTTGGATCATTAACTTAAGGTGAGACTTTCATTGCAGTCATTTCCCTTAACCTCACAGCATAAACTGTTCTCCTGAGTAACAGTGCTCATGAATGATCTGAACATCCCTGGTTTTAGGGCAGATTTTTGATTGCTCTGCATCTGTGTAGTCATTTACACTGGAACAATGTGAAATACACCTACAGTTTTAAATTCAGCCTGGTGTAAATGAGAGCACAGAGTAATGGAGAATTAATGTAGGGGTTTTTGTCAAGTTTTTTGTTCCTTTGTTACCTCTGTGAGCAAAATGAACAATAAGCAATGCTGTTAGCAGTCTCTCTTTTGACCCACACTAAAAAAATGAATAGAGGAAGAAATGGGGAACATCTGACAAAGGCAAAATATTGAAAATAAATAAAGCCTGAAAAAAGCCCAGTATTAACAGTCACAGGAAGGCCTGTATTTGGTGGTGTCTTCTTCGAGAGTCAGGATAAGAGAAGCACTTTCATCAGATGTTCTTTCACACTTTCAAAATTATGTTAGAAATGTGATCTACAAGAACTCCCAAGACATTCCTATCAACAGAGGCTGCAAGAAAATCATGAGAGAGGCACCTTTATGGAAGTTAAAGTTTTCATTAGCTCCAGGAATAATATGCAGGTTAAGCACTTCTGGTTAACAGAAATTTCCAGGTGATAGCAAGTCGAGACAATCCATTCTGACCTTTAAATGCACTGCAGACACTGCATAAATACATGAAAGCTTCTATTTGGTGGACAGCTTAGTAAATACCTGGCACTGGCCCACATGTTTGCTTACACACATGGAGGCCTGGTTCTAGCAGAGTACTAAAAAGACACCACACTCTGGATTAATACTTTCCAGGACATCAGATGCTGCTTTTATCTGATAATGCCCAGCCACAGCACCCACCAGAGGGGATCCTTCCTTTCCCTGCTGGCACTGACATCAGGACTGCTTCAATCCATGACCAGCGTCCCCAGGCCTATCCAAGTTGAAAATGGAAATTTCACAGCTTTGTTGGGGTTTATTGGACCAAAAGTGCAGATAAATTATTTTATAGAGATTAGGGGCAGTACCTCAGCCAGGATAAACTGGCTCATTGACTTCAATAGAGCTTAGGTGATTGATGCAGCCTTTGGGACTCCCCCTGTTGGGTCAATCCTCATTCTGGTAATTTCATCTGAATGTAGGCAGTCTGGATGGAAGGGCTAGGAAACATTTTAAATGCAGGAACAGTGAAATTAGCCTGTATAAGATCCTCTGTGGAGCAGCTTCCCAAAGGCCCTTTGCAGCTCCCAAAACCTGTGACCTTCCAGGGAAATATCCTCCTGCGATTTCTGAGTAAATTTACAGGAGTTTACTGAAAGTAGAAAAGCTAGGATCAATGCTGCATTCCTAGTTTTTTAAAATAGTAAAATATGGTATACCAATTACGCCATTTAATTTTTTATTTTTTTTTTAATAAAATAGTTCTCAGAAGGCCCAGTAAAGACTGAGCTCTCACAGTGGGACATGTCAGTTACCACATTCCCCTGCAAATATGAGGCACTAATTTCTAATTTGATTTTGTTATGGTGAATGTAGAAGATAATGTCAATTGATGAATAAGCACACTAACTGGTTGTTACCCATAGAAACATTAACTGAAGTCTGATAAATACTGTTAAAATTTGGATTGCACATGTCCTGCATGTTGAGAGTAAGTTAAAAGTTATTTTGGCTCTCTGTTTCAGGTTATTTTCTGACTCAGGAAGTGTACAGAATCTTTTTACACTCAGCTAAACTAGAAGGGTTGTCTTTGTGGTAAAGGAAGGAAGAGTAGTGCTAAAGACTCAACAATTTAAATGTACATAGTTCCAAAAATATGCAAAATGTTTCAATAATTGACGAGAGTGGGAAATCTTGGTTCCTCACCTCTTCTTTCTAGATTGATTGATGCATCCTAGCCTGAAGGAAAACAATGTATTTTGAAACATGTGCTGTGTTACCATGGTTAATTTTGGCTCCACTATTAGTTATCACATTCGCACTTTATGCCAAGTCTCTAAACCTGTAGCAATAGCTGGCATTTTTAAAAGCTGCTGGGTTTCTCTTTTTCCATTTAAAACTAAAATCAAAAAGGCAAATACAAAGTCATGTCTAAAAGAAATTATAGTTACATTGCTATCATGAGGAACTGATGTTTTGTAACACCTGAATGATCTTATGATAGTACAACCAATTCCTGTTATAAATATCATGGTATATTTTACACTAATATTAAGATGTTATGGAACAGTAAATAAAAATTACATAGCTTTTGTGTATAAAATAAAAGAAAACAAAAAATAAGTATTTAAAATGTTTTGGATAGTTTCAGGTTTTCTGGGTTCTGTGTTGTGTGGGGGTTTTTTGTGGGTTTGGTTTATTTTGTTTTTCCTTACAGGAGGACTTGGCTTTTTTTGGTTTTTTGTTTGTTTGTTTTGTTGTTGGTGGTTTTTTTCTTTTTGTTTTTTTTCTTTTTGTTTTTCTGGGGGGAGTTGTTGTTTTGTTTTGTTTTGTTGAGGTTTGAATAGTTATGACAAGTGTAATGCACAGGGGTTTGTTATTATTTCATGTCTACTTTATGCTCAGTCCTATGTAATGACTTCTAATAATTGTGGAACAGAACTGATACAAAAATGTTGTCAAAGAAGATAAGTTTTGTATCTAATTTTGCTTTTCAGGACTGAATACAATTTTTGTGGGGTTTTTTTACCAGAGGGGTAACAATATTTAATTAAAAGCCACCATATGTTTTAGGGGCAAGAACTCTGATGTGCTGTGAAAGATTTTTAACATTGTAAGAAAAAGCTGCACCTGAAAATAACAAAAATGGCCCTTTTCCTCATTTTCACTAAATATATATTGAAAAAAAACCAAGAACCATTAAATCTTCAAGATTTTATAAAATTTGCTGAGTAAATCATCCTTTAGTAGTATTTTATTGCCTCAGATATTTCTTCTACTGCTGCAGGAGAATTGTTATTTATCAATTTGGATACAAAAGGGATTTCTGCCATTTCAAGAACATGTATTACAGTATGCTCAGTTATGAATTTAGATTCTGAAACAGTAAAGGGATATTGTTAACTGATTTGAATTTAAAAAAAAAAAACTGAATTTTTTGCTATTTATGTTTTTATTAACATTGTTCATGTAAGTGATCTGCATGGTGGGATAAGAGATTGCACTACTTTTGTAACTGTGCTACCAGCTGTGATAGGGTATAGCTGTGATGAAGGAGAGAAGTTGTGGGCAGTACAGATGAAGGTACTATTACATGCTGGACTGCAGGTGACTTACTCCTCATGTCCCCTTTCCAATAACAATTCCAGGTTTCTACATTCACATATTTTATTCATAAGCATTGTGCAGAGTCTGGCAAGCTGGATTGTGACTTGCTTTTTGCACCCCTGCAAAGGAAAGGGAGGAAACCTTGTTGTGCCTCTGGGACTAGTGTTGGGGTGAGCTGACATAAATAAATACTGTGAACTTGCTTATTTGTCCTCCCTCTGTGCACAGGAATAGGAATGGGAAGACAAGGGCAGATCAATACACTAAGTAGACCAGCTGAATCAGGCAAGAAATATTGATATTTACTGTTGGTTTGGTCCTGCAACAAATAACCATCCCTTTCCTTGAAGCCTGGAGAAAACAGGGAGGGACTCATGCTGTGGAAGTAAATTGTCTATCGAGATTTCTGCAGAAATGAGGTATTTTAAGCTGTCTTAAAGGTTAGAGTCTCCTGAAAGTTTTGCTCATGTTGAGTAACACAGACCTCCACAAGCTGCTGTTGGGACCTGTAAGGGTTAACCTGGAAGCACTCTTCTGAGGAAAGTTCTCTTTCTTAAAAAGGTTTTGGAGGAATTGCATGGAGAAGTTCCTCACCCTCTCAATGTAGTTCAGGACTTACATATCTCCTTAGTGCAGGGCTCCACTGTGCAGAGCAACTTCTTGCAACATTCATTCCTTGGAGTGAGCAGTTCCAGACCTGACTGGGGAAAGCTCTGTGCACAGCTAAAACCATCAACAATCTCTGAAAAAAAATTTAAAAAAAATATCACACCAAACGTCATGTAGTTGGAAACATTTTTTCTGGCACAAGACTATAGGATGTTTTTTTAAGAGGCTAGGTTATTTAGACACCTCTGGATCTAGGGAGACTGTAAGGGAGGTTTAAGTTTGTGCATAGGTGTGGTTAAACATGCAACAGCCTCTCTCTGGGTTTTATTTTGGCAGCTAACTTTCAAAAGATTGGCTTCCTTGTCTGGAGAAAGGGGAGAAGGAAAACTTCCCCT
>NW_009954497.1:1267113-1273944 GCF_000747805.2 Chaetura pelagica
TTCTTTTAACCATATTCACTAGCATTTCTGTGCGATAATGAAGGCACATGAATGGGAGACTGAAAGTACATGGAATGACGTATAAGCAGCAGCAACAGTTATGTTTTAAATATCTGAGTCTTTGGAAGCTTATGTGGCCAAACTTTTCCTGCTTTTAGAGGTTAACCCCTAATTTCTGTGAATGTTAAGTAAATCAACCATGATCTAAATCCTGTCCCATGAAGTCAGTGGGAGTTTTGCCACTGATTTTAGCAGGAACAGAACCGAACTGTATAAATGTTATTTAATGCCACCGCCTATAGGAAAACTGGACACATTTATTTTGATTGGAAACAACATTATATTATAATTCCCCAAAATTCTGAGGTTAGCTGGCTGGTAGGAAATATGGTTCTTGGGGGAAGATTTGCTCCAATAGCTGTCATTTGCAATATATCACAATGTAAATGTTAATTCTAGTTAATGTTAAAGGAAACTGTCTAAAATAATTTAAGATGCAAAGACTTGCATTTAATGGAAGGAAACTTCAACATAACATTTTGATATACCAACAGACTTTTGCCAAAAAAATTGGCTTACCAAGGATTTGTTCACACTGTGCCCAAAAATGAACAGTGTGGTGGAAGTACCCAGAACACGGAGTCTCACAGAAGATCTTGTTCTTACTGCACACAGTAGGAGCAGGAACTAGTTTGTGACACTTCATTTCTGTGGTGAAACATCCTTTTTGTCACAATGCTCAGGCTCTCATTCCTTTTACCAGTGTATGAAGGTGGTGAAGGAGGGTCTACCAGTTCTTCACTCTCTCTAACCCTGGCTGGTCTAGAAGGAAACACTGCTGCCATGTCGGAACAGGCTCTGTGGCCTCCCCAAACTCTTCAAGATATCTTTCTCCCTCCTGGTCTCCAATACATACAAAAATTACAAAACATGTTATTCAGAGCAAGTTTTCACCTTGACTACAGCCTTAGTTCAAGTGCACATCCTTATGCACAGTATGTAAAAATAATTGTACAAAGAGTAATCTGAAACCACTCAAAAATGTGCATGCAGCATTTACTTACCATAAAACAGTATGCATCATATCTTTGGCTAAAATTGAAATATTTTATTTAAAACTGGGATAACTATGCAGTGGTACAATTGTATAATTTCTCTTTGTGTCCAGAGACAAGTATCTGACTGAAAGCTATCAAAATTTCAAGAGTGCTCAGTTAGAAACATAATAATACTGAGCTTACTTGTGTGATGAAAATTGCTTTCAGGAGCCTAATAAATACTGGTAGATGTTATTCAGGGTAATAACCTTGACCAGTTGACTTCTTTCTAAAATGGTGCATTCATATTTATATAGGGTCTATCCAGGGTATAATTTGGACTATATTCCTTCAGATACTGAGAAATAAAAGTGCAGCCTGCTCAAATACTATTTATCTTCTAACAGCTTCGTATATAAAGATCTGGGGAGGGTTGGTGGTATACAAAACAGATCTGATTGCTACAAACATCTTAGCTTCTCCTCTGTTTCTTCTTCCTGACTGTTCAGACATAAGGCCAGTTTCCCACCAAGTGCTGTGAGTGGGCTGACCTGGGTGCACGGTGGGAATGGGACTCCTTGGTCCTGGGGTGAAGCCACAAGTGTGGAGCTCCTGGTTTGGAGAGAAGGCAAAGTTAAGGACTGCAGCCCACCTTGTCTTCAACAGGGCTTTGTGGCAGTGGATCAATTCTAAAGAAGGAACTGTGTCCTGTGGTGTCATCCATATAACATCCCATTGCATGCTGCACGACAAAGCTGCTCTCATGGCAATCTAATGATTCAGCTGATGAATGGCCATGTCTCAGGTGTTGCAAATGATATTTTTTTAAGTGGTGGAAACTAAAATACTTTTCTTCTGTGCACTCTGCATTTCCCCAGTAGATACTAGAAGTTCTGAGCTGCACCATTTAAAGAAACATTTTCACTTGGTAAGAAAAGGACTAAAATATAATCATACCTGGAAATTTTACTCAATAGTTGCCTACATGACAAAGTAAATAGCTCTGTTGAAATGCTTTGTTTAAATTAATCATATGACCATGATAGTATGAAAGAAATCTTTAGAAAGTCCGTATATGACAGCCTATTATCTATCCTCATAGCCACAAGCTTTAGTCTCTCTCTGTCTTGTAGAGGTGACACATTTTTTCCAAAGGGTCCTGGGGAGTACTGTTTGCATAAGAGTATTATCATGGGGCATGTCATCTTCCAGGTTCTTTGCCATTTATCCATCAGAAAATATCCTACTTTGAAAAAATAAATCTTGATGTTTCAACAGAAGTTTTTTACATGTGTGGAAGATATATTTTGCATACACATGTGAGCAGCCATGCAGTCTGCTCTCCATCATGGTACTTGTCCCAGTTTGAGATTATGGGGAAAAATGGAGATGATGCTGGGCTGGGATTCTGACAGAAGCTGTAGCCCTACGTGCCATACTTTTATGTAACTGCTGTAAAGGTGCTTACATCTCCTCTGCTGATCTGCAAGGGCTTTAGTCAGTGAAGGAAAAAGAAAGATGTGACTGGTACCTAAGGAAGGGGAAGTAAGGCAAATTATTAGTATTGTCTCCCTTGTCCACATTTGAAGATGGCTGTGATCAAGCAATCAATGTCTATTGTGGCTGTAAGGGGGACCCAAGACAAATCTAACCTTGCACAGAGTTCTGCCCTGCTGCTGCTGATAGCTGTTCAGTCAGGGCTATCCAGGAAGAAGAAGGCTTTAAAGACTTTGTTACCTCCAAGGTTTTCCTCTTTTCTTTGAGGCCAGAAAGGATTATTATTGTCAGTAGCCAGTGGCCTTGGCAGGAAAAAAGGAGTACTTGTGTTCACATATGAATACTTTCATTTGCACATGAATATCAGTATCTCTGGGAGGGACAGCACCTCCATAATACCAATGATATCCAAAATCTCCCTACATGAGTAACGGCAGAGAGATGATCCTGCCAAACCGAAATGCAAGGAAGAATATAAGGAAGTGTTTGTGAGTAAATTACTCCCTTCCTTATGTAGCCCAGCTGCACAGCATTTTCTGTCATGCCCTTGCTATTTATAAAGCTTTGTAGAGAATTCCATTTTGTGTTATGCTGACTCCTCTGTAGTCTGAGAAATAATTTATAAGAGCATAATGACAGACTATATTTTAAGCAAGAAGCAAAGAACCAGAGGAAAGTTTGAGCCTGCAGCTTGACTTCTGCATTTCATGACATTTGAGGTGGGGATTTATCAACCTTGATGTTACAATAACATAGGCACATATTTTCCTAGGATCTTCTTATCAAATGCAAGAAAAAAAAAAATTAAGAAGGTCTGAGTGTAAAACATTGACAACTATTTCTTCTGTCTTGCATTACTTCCACAAAGATGACTAGATTGTGCTTTGTAGCACCATTGTCTTATGAGCTTGCAAGGAAGAAAAGATCCTCTGTTTAGCAAAAGGCAGTTGCTTCCCTCAAACTCAGAAGAATATAATGATTTTCTCCTTAGTGCATTGTACCATCTGCAAAGGATGGAGAAAAAAAAAAATAATAAATCTCAAATCATTTTCTCTGCTCCAGTCAGTTACCCAGAGGAGGTGAGTATGCACTCAGTAGCAAGGATTCTGGGTTTAACGCGTGGCAGGCCTGCATGAGCCTCCTCAGTCACCCAGTTCAGACAGACTTGCTCTTAGCTGTGGTGATAACTCCTTATGCTTTAGTAACTCTTACAGCTACTGTGGTTTCTAACATGGGATTGAAGTTGTCATTGAAAGCATTGATTCATTAGTGTTGTAACCCTTTGTGATTTTGTTTTGATTTAATCAAATTCTTCCTTCAGGAACAAACCAAAATCACTATATAGAACATGAAAAATATATGAAAAAAATTCATGTTTCATTTAGAGATTTCCTATGTTTTGATTTCTAAGATCAAATGACCTTTTCATTTTGAGGTTTTCTTTGATGGTATTTTAAAATAATATTTAAAAATCAGTTAAACATCAAAGTTCCATATTTTCCTCAATAATTATTTAATCATGGCAGCTTGTGACTAATCTTCTGTAGCTGATCTTCTTCTGATCTTCCTTTAGAATCAACTGAACATTTTAGTACCTGAGATAAGCGAGATTCCAGGAGGTTAAGCATCCCACAGGAGACTCTATGTTCAGTTCAAATTTCAGCAAGTAAACCTTGAGCAGAAGGAAACCTTGCCAATTTTTGTGCCAGATTAATCCACTTACCTCCTAATTACTTCACAGCCTTTTCTTATTTCCTATTGATTCATTGCATGTTTGGGTTTTTCCCTGTGCTTTCTTGTAGACATGTTCTTGGAGTTTGAATATTCTGAAGAAAGGAAGCCAGGAATTTCTAATAAGTACTCAGATCCCTGACTACAGATTCTTCAAGGAAAATCTGTCTATTTTACACTTGCTTTATGAAATTTGGCCTATGAATAGCATACTTGTTTATATACTGGACTTCTTAATAATGGTTTCAGGGGGAAGCTTTATTACAGTGTAAGCTGGATGCATTCTTTAATGAAAGCACACATGAAAACAGATAGGAAAGTACAAAGAGATTGTATTTCTATTTAATTGTTTATGTATTCATCCCTATTTTTATTTTTCAAAATAATATTTTTGCCAGTCAGCATCAACTCCTACGCTGCAGAACTAGATGTCATTACAAATGTGACGTGCTCTGTCAGCTGCAAGGAAAACCATCTATAAATCCCCCTGAATTCAGCAGTGGTAAACTGAGGCCTGCTGTGCAAAATTTCTGAGACAAGCTGAAGTAGCCATGAAGTTCTGTTGCACTTATTTTGGTTTGGAAACAGCAGTTCTGCTTCATATCTATACAACTTCAGGCCAAAGTAAATATATGACTGTGAGCTCTAAAACTGAGTAGCTCCCTGTTCTATTTGCCACGGTACAGGTAGACTACTGTGCAAGCATCAGAGGTCTGTTGCTAGCAAGAACTGGTTTAGTTTTAGTGGAAAAGCATTGGTTAACTTACCAAAGCTTCTGGAGATCAATTTGTTTCCAAAAACTGACCTAATTATTAATATGTACACATTTTTATTTTCTTTTTGTAGTTTTTACACAGGTGTGTCAGTATCTTTAGGGGTCTTTAAAATATGTGTTACCATTTTATGTTCTGGATTTCTACAGTCACTCTACATCCTTTAGTAACCTCTTTCTTAAATCCAGCATTCAATATAACATACAAAATGTTTCTCACCTTTTCCGCAATAACTATATAAAATTTTCAAAAAATCTGTAGTAATTCTGGTGAAATACTAAAGCATTTTCTTACCCTCAATTGAAGAAGGAACAGGCAGTTTCTTGCATGAGGCATATTCTCAATGATATGGATTAGCAGAGACAATGGGTGTTAATACTATTGTATTGAGTAGATAAATACCTTAATTCAATCACCAGCCCCACAGTGTTACTCTCCCGTTTGACATATCGTGCTTCCAGGTGCTGCCCCACTTATGACCTTTTTACCTACTGTCTTCTGCTTTACCAGATTGAGAAAAGATAACAATGGCTTCAGCAGAGTACCACAGGTTGGCTCTTGCTTCTGTTTTCCTTCAGCCCTACTGTAGGGTCTTCATGAAGTGTGTGTTGAAGGGTGCAAGAGGAAGGGACTGCAGGCACGGAAGTACAGTTCCCACTGCTGCAGCTGCTGTGCCTGCAATACTTAGAGGGTTAAAAATAACAGTGTCTTAATTTCACCTTAGCAGTGTTGGGGTAGTGTGCAAATAAACTTGTCTGCCTCCTAAACAAAAAAGTTGGAGTCTTTATTGTGACATCACAAAATTATTTTCAGTAACTGAACCAAAAAGATTTTGGTAGAATGGTTCCCAAGAATGCAGCACAAGTATAAAGGACTGACTTTTGCTTGCAGTCATTAAGTCTATAAATTTATTTTAGGCTTTACCTGTTTTCTGCTGTAGCAGCTTGCTCCTTTCAAGCTTAACTGTCAGACACTCTGGTCTGTGTCAACCTGTATTTTCGCATCCATTTTATAATAGATAGGCCAGAAACTTCCTTTCTGGAAAACAAAACTAAAATTCAGCATCATGGAAGTGCAAAGGGCAATGACATTATCAAGGGAATTCTATGAACTTCTGCAACTCGTTTTGGGATGTGCAGTACCTGCAATTGACCCTCTCTTAATATAGCTAGTAGGAAACTATGACCTTCTTAAACTTCCTCTACCCTTGCATGCAGAAAAGCTATTAGCTCGTACAGACGGCACGTATTTATAACCACAACTGAGGATTTTAATACATGTCTATTGTTTCAGAGGTGAATTCAATTTCTTGATTTTGAACTGAAAGCAGCAGTATTATGTAATGCTTGTTAGCCTTCAAATTTGTGTTGAAAAGAGGCATTCATCAGAGCTATCCCTCTTTCCCCTGCTCTGATTTATGCAAACATTGGTGTCTCTGGAATTAACTGTGAATATGTCCTTGGCAGATATGCAAACAAAGGTTGTTCCTGCAGCCTAAATCGTATGAGTTGCTGAGAGCTGCTGGAGAAAGGCAGAACACCTTCTGTTTCTGTTATCTTCAGCCTGAACTAGCAATGGCATGTCACCCCTTGCACAGCTCACTGTCTTGCAGGGCTGGGCTTATAATGTATCCACAGAGTTTTTTGCATGCTTTAGTTCAGTTCATCTATAAGAAAAATATGCTGCACTTTGGTGAGAGGAGAGAAAAAAGCTACAGCAATACCACAGGCTAAATACTGAGCTTGTGTGAGTCAGCACAGCAGAGCTGCTTCCAGTGCTGCTGTATCAATCTA
>NW_009954497.1:1274124-1274752 GCF_000747805.2 Chaetura pelagica
AAAGAGTTCAGGCAGTCAAAATGGTAATAGAAATGAAATTCAATTACCTATTTTCTATGTTACCCATGGTAATTCTCCAGAAAATATTAAAGGAAATTGAAGAAGAGATTATCTTGTAAAGTGTTTTCCTAATATAATTATTGTTTTAATTACTTTAAGAATAATCTGTACCATTTTGCAGAAAAACTGCTGAAAGTTATAAGAACTGCAGTTGTTTGTCTAGCCAAGATTAACTGTCATTGACCATGACCATCACTGCTGTGATGGCAGCTGCACACTATAGATTTTCCTGACAGTCAACTTTTCTGTAGCAACAGTCTGGCACACTGAAGGCAGGGATGAGACTGATACTGAGCTTTTGCTACCCCTGTAGAAGAAGGAAGCCAACAGGGAAGTATCTTTTGGTCCTTTTTCTCTGAACAGTCCCATTCAACAATTCACCCTTTCCCTGCCAGACCTGGGCCAGCTTCACCATAAATGTCAGGCTCCCTAAGGTGGCAAACAATCATTGAAGGTGCAGTGGCCCATGGAATTGGTAGGAGCTGGCCTTCATTTTCCTGTGTGACTTTTCCACCTGTGCAGAATGGAACTCAGAGACTCTCCTTGGCCCAATTTCATCATACCATAA
>NW_009954497.1:1274797-1300076 GCF_000747805.2 Chaetura pelagica
TAGAATGAGCTATAACCCACAGGTTAACACCTCAACGAGGTGTCATAAAGACCTGAACCTCAATGCATTTGCTAATCATTGAGATAGTGCATAATAAGGAGAAAGAGGGGCACAATATAAGATGCAGAATGGTCTGTCAGCTGGAAGTTAGGTTTCCTTGTAGATTTACCCCTGAACTAATGCATAAATAGAAAGAGAAGGCTTCAGGGAGACCTTATAGCAGCCTTCCAATACCTGAAGGAGGCCTACAGGAAAGATGGGGAGGGGCTTTTCACCAGATAATGTAGTGATAGGACAAGAGGTATTGGTTTTAAACTGAAAGAGGATAGATTTAGGGTAGATATTAGGAAGAAGTTCTTCACTATGAGGGTAGTAAGACACTGGATTAGGTTGCTCAGGGAGGTTGTGGATGCCCCCTTCCTGGAGGTGTTCAAGGCCAGGTTGGATGAGGCTTTCTGCAGTCTGGTCTAGTGTGAGGTGTCCTTGCTCCATAGCAGGGAGGTTGGAACCTGATGATCTTTAACATCCCTTCCAACTTTAACCAGATTTTATGACTCTATGAAGTATTCTGTAATAAAGGTCAAGGATGAACTGCGTTTACTCTACAAAGAAATCAGAATTTCACAAGGCAGAAATTTTTGAAAGTCAATTACATTGTGGAGTGTTTGTGTTATAGAAGAGTTCATATGTTTTTCCAGGTCAAGTTCATACAAGAGGAAATAAAGACAAGACAGTCAAAGGGGTAAATAATATAAAAAGGAAGCCACTAAATGGTGGTGCTCTCCAGGTCTGATGATGTTTCTTATCCTATTACAACTAAATAAGTTAAAGCCAGCACTGAAAACTCATTGTAGTTTAGACAGTAAGAAAAATATCTGGAACAATGACTGCTTCACTAAGTGTGGGATGAAGCAGGCTGGTGTGAGTTAATCGCTATATATTCACCAACTCCTTAATCTATCACAAGTTTTTCTGTTACCTTCCCAGAACCTTAGTGGGAACAAACTGGAAGTTGTGGCAGAGATTTTAAGGGTACATTGTGAGTTGTATGTGCAGTTCACTCAGTGGAGAGGCAGTCTTGGGTGGGTTCCTGCTTTCAGGAGTCTGATCTCTGGGGCATAACCTCAGCTGGAGTGTACAGACCAGCCCAGGGGGAGGCCAAGTAGCTCACGTGCCTGAACCCAGTTTGCCTTTGCAGTACAGACTGCAGAACACCTGACCTTTAAGTGAGTCCATGCTGAGATCTGCAGTGCCTGACAAAACTTTCTCATACTTGAGCTAAGCCTTTCACAGCTCACTTGCTAATTTCTCTACTTCTCTGAAACCTGCAGAATAAAGATATCCTGATTATTAATTGTCTTCTTGTCACCACCAAGATGTCTCAGTGGTACTTGGAATAAATAGTGTTCAGGGAACTTGAGTCCACTTCAAAACTAGGTGTGAATGACAGGGGGAGTCCGTACCATGAAATTACCAAATGCATCCCTTATCCATCCTTAACAGGCTAGCTCTGGTAGCAGGAACAGCCTAACCACAGTACAGTCTTAGCTAACTAGCCTTGTAGACTGCTTATGCTAATAAGCCTGAGCATAGCTCTCAAAAGCCTGATTTCAGGTTTACAGTTGGTATTTCCGAGCTCTTTCACATAGTGCTGTGTAGATGCATTGTTTGCCTGGGGCTATCTTGGGGCAATCCACATGGGACTGCACTGCACTAAGCAGGTACTCCCTAATTCTCTTTTTGCAGAAGTTGCTGAACTTCTCTGCAACCAAGTCAGTTCATGGATGAGATTGAGGCTGTAGGAAAATAGAATAATTTTATCTTATTTTGGCTCATTCTCTAAGTGTGGTTTGTGTTTTCCTGTTACATGCTTGCATGGGAACTCAGAGCACAAGTGCTATTCAAGGTTGAGTTAGTGACCAATCAGGAGAGGGGAACTTGCATGCTGATAATATAGCTATAAAGAAATAATTATACAGTGCTAGATCGTGCCCTCAAGGCACAGGCTGGTATTCAGAAGAGCTTTCCTGGCATGAATTGGATGTACTCTGGTACTTGGTGTGGCTAGTGACATGGAAAGTGCTACAATGACTGCTGCTTGATGCTTCTGGCTCTACTCTCCCTCCTCAGACCACCCTAGCTTCCCAGCAGCAGTTGAGGTGCAGCACTTGCATTTCCCAAAGCACCTGGGCTGTGAGTCTCTTCATCCATGTGATGCAGGGGAAAGATCCTCTTTTGCTGTGATTATATAGAGAAGCCAAGACAGAGCTACCACTGTGTGACCAGTTAAACAGTGATGCTTCACTGACAAGCTGCAGAGGAAAGAACAAAATACATTCATTTTCTTTCCAAAACAAGAAGCAAAGTTGAGATCTCCCTGCTGTATATCACGATTTAAATTAAGTTGCATGGTTGTAGTTCCCTTGTTATCTAAGCCCTCATAGCAATTAAGTGTTCTAAGAAGATACACAGGAAAAACACAAGAACTGCAAATGAATCCTCACAGCTGAGGAGGTGTGGTGCTCACAATTCAGGAAATGTGCTTTCAGATTAACTATTCAAAATGTCCTTTTTTTTTTTCATTTAACATTGTGAAAATAGTAGCTGCAAAAGGCTATTTGAAGACCTCAGGGAAGGTTTTAAGCATGGCCAAGGAACCTGCTCTTTATAAAGTAAGAATCAGAGGTACTGAAGATTGGTTCTATTTTCTTGATATAAAGTTTTTGCAGCTTTAAGTTCCCAGCTCCAAGTGAACGAACAATGCTGAGACAGTTATTTAATAGACCAAGAATTATGGAAACAGGAGTCAGAGAGAGGGACAATAGCCTCAGCTATCATAAAGCAGCAGATATGGAAAAATACATTAATTAGAAGTTAAAATATGTCTCTGTTCATATTCTAGTTTAAATTTCAATGCTGAAATTCACACAGGAGTTTCATTACTTCAATTTTGGAGCATTTCTTATGATCTGGGAAGGTCCTTGGAGTTAGCCAAGTTTAAGTTAGATTTAAAAAACTTTTCATTTCAGAAACTCTGGGCATGAAATATATAGCTGATATTATACATTGAATGTTTTTGATCATGTTTTATGTAAGATTTCCTAGATATAACTGTATTTCTTTGATGCCTACTCCTCAGTTGTTATTGAGGGGGTGCTAGATTATTTCTTTTTAAGAGCATTTTCAAGTAGTGATTTTACCTGCCTGTTTTTTCAAGACATAATTACACTGTGACAACTTCCAGGACATTGCAGTATGTGTCATGCAGGCAGATTTCTATGAATTCAGAATAATCATCTTTACATCTTATGCCTGATAATCACAAAAAATGTCAGCAAAGTGACATCAAAGTCTACTTTGGCAGAATATTCAAAGCAAGTAAATTAGCAATATACCTGCATGTTCTGTCTTCCATCAGCCACTTTTGGCTGATCTCAGCTCTTTTTTCTAGTGTTGAAGCTAATTTGTTAATTAGCATGTTAATGGCATGCCCAACAGACTACATGAAAGAAAACATGACAGCCAACACAACAAACTCTGTAGCAGGTTAATAACTTGTACTAGCATGGCCATTTTCTTTGTTAGCCATAGTGTAAGTCACCCTTTCATTAACACTCTTTACCCCTATAGTTAAAGGAGATCTTCCAGTCTATGTAGTGATTATGTTCTTTGACATTGTAGTATTACTGGGTTATTCCAACTATCTAAGTCCTTTAATAATACACCACTTCATCAGTCCATCTTTTTAATTATCCTTTTGATTATGACTGTAGTTAGTTATTCAAGGAAATACACATGCACATGAGTGATTCAAGAAGTGAATAGCTTCCACAATGAAGAAATCATTAAATCAAATTCCAGAGATCTCAATATATAACAGACTTATCAGAGAGAAAAGAGAGAAGGTGGAAATTAATGAAGAAAAACTGCAGAGAACATACCACATTAAAGATGTTTTGGTGGAGTAACAGGTTTTGAAGGCACCAGGAAAATGCATCAGAAGTAGTAGACAGGTGTGAAAAGAGGCATGATTTCAGGAGTGGGAAAAAGACAACATTAGTTCTTTATGAAAACCTGTCTCACAATGAAAGCAAAATCTCCCCCTAAAATGACATTTATAGTTTTTGTTGCTTGAATAACCTGCCAACCATAAAAGGTAAGGCCAAAACTGAAACTTCTCTATTGGTCAGTGATTTGCAATACACTGAGTAAAAAGAAAAGAAAAAGAAGGAATGGAGGAGGTTTGGGTTAAATCTGCAAGGAAACATCAACATCTCTAACCAAGACAGATCTTCTACTCTAACGCTTGTCATTGAACAAAATTGTACATGAGGTGTAAATCACAAAATCACAGAATCCTAGGTGTTGGAAGGGACCTTGAAAGATCATTTAATCCAGCCCCCCCTGCCAGAGCAGGATCACCCAGAGCACATTACACAGGGACGTGTCCAGGCGGGTTTGAATGTCTCCAGAGAAGGAGACTCCACAACCTGTCTGGGCAGCCTGTTCCAGTGCTCTGTCACTCTCACAGGGAAGAAGTTCTTCCTGATATTCATGTGGAATCTCCTATAGCTCCAGTTTGCTTCCATTGCCCCTTGTCCTATCACTGGACATCACTGAAATAAGCCTGGCTCCATCCTCCTGACACTCACCCTTTACATATTTGTAAACATTGATGAGGTCACCCCTCCATCTCCTCTTCTCCAAGCTAAATAGACCCAGCTTCCTCAGCCTTTCCTCATCAGGGAGATCTTCCAGCCCCTTAATCATCTTTGTGGCTCTGCACTGGACTCTCTCAAGCAGCTCCCTGTCCTGTGCCCAGAACTGGATACAATATTCCAGATGCAGCTTCACCAAGGCAGAATAGAGGGGGAGGAGAACCTTTCTTGACCTACTAACCACACCCTTTCTAATACACCCCAGGATGCCATTGACCTTCTTGGCCACAAGGTCACATTGCTGGCTCATGGTCATCCTCTTGTCCACCAGGACCCCCAGGTCCCTTTCTCCTACACTGCTCTCCAGCAGGTCAGCCCCCAACCTGTACTGGTACATGGAGCTGTTCTTCCCCAGATGCAAGACTCTGCGCTTGCCCTTGTTGTATTTCATTAAATCTCTCCCAGCCTAGCTCTCTAGCCTGTCCAGGTCTCATTGAATGGCAGCACAGTCTTTGGATGTGTCAGCCACTCCTCCCAGTTTTGTGTCATCAGCAAACTTGATGACATTGCACTCTGCTCCCTTCCACTTGAGTTTGCCCAGCAGTTCCCTCTTTAACCATGTGGGTCTCCTGGCTTCCTTTCTTGATTTCAAACTCACTAGGATGTTCTGATCTTGATCTTGGAAGAAGCAGTCCTTGAATGTTAATCAGCTATCTTAGACTTCGATCTTAGACTGCAAGTCTCAGCTTGCTCTCCACCTTCATGGAAGATCAATAACGGGTAAAAATTTGAGGACTGTACTAAGCTAGGAAGTTTCCTAGTTACATCCTTAACCCAGGCTCTGGGGAGACAGCAGACTTCTCTGTTAGGAGGGTCTACCTGACATATCGGACCCTCTGTTCCTTTCAGAGGGGAGTCACCTACAACTGTAACCCTTATTTTCTTCCTTTTGGATGTTGTTGTAATGCAGGTGGTAGGTGTTTCCAACCGTGGACATACCTCTAGTGTAGGCTGCTCAAAGCTCCACATCTTCATTTGGCTGGTCTTTCTCAACCACAGCCTCATATGTGTTTTTCAGTGGTACCTGGGGTGGTGAGGTGGCAATGAAGGAATTTGTCTGTTGCCACGACCACAAACAGGCTTCCATTCACTCCTCTCATCCAGGCTACTGCCTCTGGTCTGGCACGGATAAGATACAGGGTCTCCCAGATCCTGCATGCATTCTGATGGCTGCTCACATTTCTGTTTCACAGAGGGCAGAACCTGGATCCATCAATCTATCCACTTTTCAGCTTCCTTGATGCTCCTTAGCCTTTCAACTTCTTGCCATTCTGCCACTCAGTAAAGGAGATCATCCACCTTCTCACAGCACACACAGCAGTTGTCATAACTGCCACTTGTTGCCAGTGAAAGTCTCTGACACTCTCTGCAGCCCATGACCTGTACAGCTGCATGTTTCTGTGAGTTCTCTGTTTGGGTTCCCACATCCACCTTGACTGGCGCTGAGCTCATGGCTTCCTGCTGGGTGCAGACTCTAGCAGATGTCTTTCTAAGAGGCTGGCAACCACCATTAAGGCTCACCTGTCGAGCAGGCAGAGCTGGTGTCCCTCCTCTCCTGCTCACCCGCACACCCAGCCCGCACTGCACCTCCGCAATGGACACTTTTAAATTTCCCATGGCTCACCTGGCACCCCCCAAACACATCAGCCTCTTGGCTACCTCGGGAGAGCTGCAGATTCCTGACTCTCTCCACTCTCCCTCAGGCTCCATCTCCATGAACATCTCCTCAAGTCAGCTCAGTTTCTAAAAACACAGCACTCACTGCTGCCGTTGCTGCTGCTGCTCTCCTTGTGGTCTGATGTGATATGGACTTTCAACTGAAATGACTTGTCAAAGTTTATATTATACTACAAATAAATTCTAAATGAGGTGATATTTTACCACAGAAATGTGCTTGCAAGCAGAAATAGCTAATCTGTGTACTCTCTTCTGTTTGAAGTTACTATGAAAATGTATGTGTTTCTTGATTCATATTGAGAGCTGTGAAGGACCAGGTATTTCCTTACACGAACATGAAATGTCCTTTGAGTCAGCCGACAAAACTGACTTAAAACGGTGTCTCCACGCTGCGCTGAACCCCCTCTGTGTGTAGGGGGGGGGGGCAGCTGCTGCAGGGGAGGAGCCGTGGCCGGAAGCAGGGGCAGGACTAGGTCCCGTCTGATTGGCTGAAAAGCCCGGAAATACAAAACTGGCGCCGAAGAACCCCATGAGAGAGGCAGCGCGACACGCCCCTCTCTCTCTCTCTCGCTCTCTCCTCGTGTGTTCGAGGCGGTCGTCTACACCCGCAGCCTGCCGCCACCATTGTTCCTGCCGCGTGCTGCCGCCCGTCCCCGCTGCTGGGAGCTGCCTGCCAGCCCGCTCTGCTGCCCTGCTGCCTGCCGTTCCTGCTGGGAGCCGCCCGCTGCAGAGCCTGCCCGCTCGCTGCTGCCGCTTGCCTGCCCGCCGCCACTGCTGCCAAAAGTCCCAGCGCCGCTGAAACCGCCGCGTTTCCAGCGTCTGCACACCTACGGTCCCGGAGCCGCGCACCGACTGCCGCCGCTTTGTGGTGGGGGGGGGCGACCTGCGCTTGGAGCCTCTTTGCTACCCAGCTCATCCTACCTGCACTGCCGTGGTGAGACAATTCCGGCTACCCCAGCTTATAGGGGAAAATATAATCCAGCCATTCGGGCAAATCCCTCCCCTCTGCTTCCCTCACGTGAATAAGATGTGTAACTAAGGTGTACCCATATATGTTTAATGTGTTGTAATCACTCCTTTTGAACCTCCTGCCTCAAATTGCTTTGTTTTCCCCACAATAAACCTTGCTGTTGTTAGAAATTTAGTAAGCACTGAGCGAGTTATTCACTCAAAAAAGTCAGGACATAAGTTCCTGTATCCTCTGTGTGAGGCGATATCCACGTGTGGATCTCTCAGCAAATCCTGATAAGTTAATACACTCCAATAAGGAGATATAATAGGTCACGGATCGTGACAAGAGCAATGGGTGAAATTATCCCCAATGGGTAATTTCTTTCCTGAATTTTGCTGGTCTTTGCTGCCCATGAATTACCACAAATATGGGAATTCTAAAAATAATTTAAACTGTTATTTATTTAAATAATTCCTGCTTTGTGTATCAGCAAAAACAAAATGGCCACACAAATTATAACTGGCATCTGTAAATTAATTAAAAATTAATTAATTTACAGATATGCAAGTTAATTACAATGTATCAAACTGCTTTATTTTTTTTGAACACCTGTATGCTCTTTTCCTAGTGTATATTTAGATCTTGACTACTCTGTAGTATGAAAAGTTATATGCAGTCCATTTAACCTGAAACTAGCTCAGATATTGCTCCAATGTGACTGTCATGGAGCCAATGCCAGCAAAGGCCAACAGCTTGTGTTCACAGAGAGGTCTAGGTAGGATTTCTGAGCTTTATTACTTTGCCCTAGGCAGTCAGGCTAGACAGGATAAGGGTACTTCAGATAAATAAGGTATACCTTTTGTGTGCACCAGTTAACATAAAGTCACTTTGGACTAGATGTGAGCTCAAGCAGCCAGAAGGAAATGCTCTGAATTGCTCTGTCCCAGGAGTAGCCCTGTGTCAGACCAGCGGGAGACTAGACTGAAGTTGTTTTTTGTGCTTGGCTTGTCTTTTAGTCACATCACATTATTGCTATTATTTTTCAGAAAGAAATCAAGAACTGCAGTTAGCATTTTTGTTGTTAAAACTGCTATTTACACAGCCTTGCAAAGCTGGGTAACACAGCATCTGGAAGGATCACTAAGGAAAGTGCTCTGAAGATCCACCTCCTTGAAGATGTTTTCTATACCACTTGTTAAACTGTTTCACATGCTCAATTTCCAGTCAACATAGCAACGTTAGCTAATAAATTAAAACACTAGGAACGTGGAAGACTTTTATCAAACTTGTGCAGAGAGCTATTAGCATATTTACCATGTCCAAATTGTTTCACTTGATTTATTTCTAAGGCAGAAACTGTTTCAGCAAATACATCAGTGTTCCAGCTCAACAAAAACCATCTTTATTTCCTCTTTAGCCAAAAGTCAAGTTTATAATATTCCGAATAATACATTATCTATATCCATCCATCCATTCAGCCAGAACTCAATCTTTTTAGGCTGAGCAATGTTTTAGTTTTATATTTCCCTGTTTGAATTTCTCCAAAGGTAAAAAAGATCTTTACAGAACACTGTGAGTCAGAAGGGTCTATTTTCATCCAACATTGGGAAGGGAATACTCATTCCCTCAAGTAGGGAAATTTGTGTATATTAATTTACCACTTAGATCTGTGTCCCTTAAGCTCTTCTTGCAGTTACTCCAGCACCTATTTCAGTATTAATCTTACCACTTGCATTTTGCCTGCTAGGCCTCCTACTGCTTTACTTTTACAACACTTAATATTTTTCATATTAGCATTAGGAATTTCATCTGCCCTACAGTGCATTCAATGATTTGTTTTTTATTTCACTTATGGGCCTTTTTTGAGAGGAGGATGTTATTCAAGTTCTAGCTTTGTCTGTTGTAGGGCAATGTGATATTCCATTTTTCACCCACGTAAGTATATGCAACTATAGGGGCTTTTTTTTGTATTTAAATTAACATAGATTACTGGGCTTTTCGGTCTTCTGTTGCTTCAGAGATTACACTTCACTACTGAAAAGCAAATGTAGCAATTTTTGTAGCAGTTACATAAAGCCACAGCTGAGAATAACAATGAGTTGTGGGAAGAAAACAAACAAACAACAACAAACAAAAAACCGATGGGGCAGTCAAAACCTTAAGGGTAAGATTAATGGGCAGATAAGAGGAGTGAAAATAAAGGCTATAAAAGAGAGGGTCATGTGGTTGAAACAAAGTGCATACACAATAGCTGTGAAGCCTAAATTCTGTAAGGAGCAGCATTCTTTCAATATGCAAGACAGCTTGAAAAGTTAGCAAGTAACTATTAACTAACTCAGGTACACATACAGTCATTACTGCTGAAGTTCCTGAACTCCTCACGCTATTGCAAAGAGTTCCTCACAGGGAGTGCCAAGTGGAGAAATAATATCACTTTCATTATAGCAGAAGGAGGCTACAGTGCAGATAAACACATGTAGCCCCATGGCTCTTATTCCTTATTTTCTGTCTTTTCCTATAATCTTCTTCATGGTGTTTACCTTTTCTTTGTGCTTCATTTCTTCACACTCTGCTTTGGAAGGCAAAAGTATGTGGAGCTGGCAGGGGCAGCTTCAAGATGGTCTTCTCCATCCAGACCATGTGAGGGACAGTATGTCCTGCTAAGGTGCCTGTGTCTGCCGAATGGGTAGGAGAGAAGTCTAGGCTTGGGAGCAGGCTTGGACCACTCAGGCACACAGGCAAAGCCAAAAAGACCAGTGAACTTGCTCAAAGTCACAGGGGGAGCTGGAGAAGGAATAGAGCTGATTTCTTCCAGCATATCCAGACCCTGTTACTCTTGGATTATCCTTCCTTATTGCAACAGAAGCAGCATCAGGGTTTGGGACTCAAACAGTGAGATAGAGAAGAGATTCAGAAAGTTCAGACACTTAAAATATGTCTGTGTGCATGCACAGACTTACTTTAAAACAATTAGAGAAGTAAGTGCACATAAATACCTGCCTTCTGATAAAAACTTTTCTTTGTAGAAGTCACGCATATAAATTTAAAACTCTGGTTTTCTTTTGTTTCCTGAAGCTAAATGAAAGCAAACTAAAATTGTAACCATGCTGCAACAACAAAGAATTTACATCTAAGAAATGCATTAGTGAGTGAACACAGTTTTCATGTGATTGCAGTCATGATGAAGAATAATACACTGTGGTCATATTGTAGCTTATTTCTGCAAAAAAATTATAGAAGCAGGTTTTCCATCTTCTTTCTTAGACTTTGGAGTTCTTTAAATCTTTGGGAATATTGTGCATACAGCTAGTAATGTGTAAAATACATCTACATTTTTCAACATAACTTTGGAAAGCTTTATTTTTCATCTTTAAACAATACAAATCTGGTCATTTATAGAAATTCATGAAAATGTAGTTCATGTAGACTGTGTGAGTCATGCTTCTGAGATGCCTATGAATTACACTGCGTCTGTCTCATAGCACTACTAAAATTCTTTACTGTCTTACTACACTGTATTCTGTTCTGAAAACTGTAGCCAAGCTCAGATTTTATAGGCATACATTTTTATATTTAATGGTAGTTTTTTATTGTCGTGTTTATTTTATTGTTAGTCTATATTAAATCTTATTGTACTTAATTTTTCAAATGTACTTAATTTTTCATCAAAACTGTTTCATTCAATTACCCTTTTAATTTAATCAGGGACTCCTGTTACTAGTGGTCAGACAGACAGGGAGATGTCAGCCTCCGTCTTGTGCATGGTTATTCATGAAGTCTTTCTTCATTGTGTGAAAAAGGAGGAAGTACCTACCTGTTATAGGAAAATTAAAAAATTTCAGAACTTTAAAAAAAACCTCAAAACTTAAAAAAAAAAAGAAAAAAAGAATTAAAGTAAGTGTACGCTAAATTTTAATGTCCTAGTAAACTTACACCTTAGCATCTTGAGCAAATGGCCTCTCTGAACTGCCCTGGAAGCCTTTTGAAAAAAACAGTAAATTTCCAAAGAGAAGAATAAGCACCAGCCTCCTTCAGTTTTTTAAAGGAGAGGTGACATTAGTAAATATAAAGAAGCAGACTTGGATGTTTATCTTTCGCAAAACAATGAACTAATTTGTAATAACTTTCCATACCAAGGCTACTGTCTCATCCTAAAACTGCCCTAATAAAATTTGAAGAAGTACTGACTATGCAATATAGGTAAAAGAAAAAGCAAGTAGAAAAATAGTTCAAGAAAAGAGGTCTTTATCTTAAACAATTTTAAACTAAGGAAAATGAATTATCAGAGGTGGGAGCAATGGAAGTTTCATCTCTTTATCCATTCATTCATTTAACTTCCTCTTGAATATTGAAGCTATGACTGAAAGAATTTATGAGGTTAAAACACAAAAGCTTTCTTTGTACAACCTGCAAATTTTGATCATGCACCGATATGTGTCTGCAAAGCTAGAGGGTCTAACACACAAGTATGTAAAGCAAGCACTGGCATCTGTCATTTGCCAATTCTCAGAAGTACTCAGAAGTCCAGCCTGGGAGGCCTTTGAAGATTCAGTACAAGTACATAGTAAGTGTGACAGCAATTTCTAGGAATATGCAAAGCTTCTGTCTGCCTCATCCCTTTCCAGCACATGATGAAAATACTTTCAAGGCTTTAAAATTAATGTGTTTAAAATATCAGAGAAACTGGACTGTTGGATCTGTTAAATATTTCATTCCAATAGGGGGTGTAGTCTTATTTATACATAAAGGAATATAATCAGAGGAGAGTAGATTTATGTGTTTGCATATATACATAAACTGTATCTCTTAGAAACTAGTCTTGCTAGAACTCTTTCATTCTATCAAGACACCTCCTCTACTTTCTCTGTCTTTGCTTGGAATAGCCTCACATCCCAGCTGTCCATCAGATCTCTCTGGTTTCCCAATTACAATGTACCAACAAAAAATTGTTTTCTCTTGACCTTTAAAGCTCCATCTTTGCCCACAGCAAAGAAGCGAGGGCACAACGTGGTCCAGTATATCAAACCATACTATTTTATTTAAAAAGCCCCCAAATAATAATCTCCCTTTTACTATTTAAAAATTCTCCTTTGTAAAAGGTGACATACACAGTACTTATGTGTAGAATTACAATTTTCATTTATTTTATCTTTGCTTGTTAAACATCAGATTTGTTTCTCCACTCTTCTCCATGCACCAAAGTGGCATCCTGATTAACAATATTTGTACATTTATCCACTAGCGCAGAAGCTGTAAGTAGTTCAGAAATTAGCTCAGGCCCCCTGTGAAGCCTAAGGGAGGGAAGAGTGGATGGTTAAAAAGACGCGTGGCTCGAATCATAGCTCTCCGTTTTGCTTGATAAAACATCACAGGATATGAGGCTAGCAAATGAATGGCCTTTCTTTGTATAGCAGGCATACAAGGTTGTGGTAGCAAGATTCAGCTCTTTCCCATTTGTCACCCTTTCACCACCATGTGAGATGTCTTGAATATCTTTAAAGTAAACTTAGAGCATCAAGCTGGGTGCGTGCAAACTAAGAGGAGCAAAATGCAGGGCCATTCCTGTGTTGAGCCCTTTTACTGCTTCTTCCTCCCCCCTCTCACACTAGAAGACCTGTATGAGCAAGTAAGTACCCACTGGTACTGTCTCACCCTGGTTCTGCCCTCAGAACTCAAGCAGTGCTGGCCAGGCAGCCGCTGGGGGAGCAGCATCCCTCCAGGCATCTCTGGCCTGCTGCCCTTGCCCAGCATGTCTCAGAAGCTACTTCCAGGTACCTAGCTTCTGACAGCTAATTCTCACTGATGACATTATGTCTCACTGCTAATCTACTGCTTGATCTATTTATTTGTCCATTTGCTGACTCATCTCTCTTCTCATTGATACCTGAAGTTTTAAATAACGTAGCTAACTCTTTAACTGATATGCTGCTCTCTGCTACTTACCTGCTGAATCAATTCATTGCTACTTGCTTTTTTGTTCCCCTAGGTAGCTGACTTGGATGGTAACTTAAGTGATTTTTTTCCTTTTAAAAAGACATTGCTGCCATCTATGCTGCCTGAGTTAATAATTTCCTTTAATGGCAATTCTTTTTTTGTCAGCTGCTCAGCTACATCCTAGACTGCTTGAGTCCCATCATGGAAATTCACTACCTTGTACATTTGATCTCTTGTCATCAGCTCTGTAACAGTTTTCTGATCTATCACTCTTACCCCCTTCTGCTTCGTTCTTCCTTTCCCATATTTTCTTTCATGACACCTGTCATTCGTACTGTCTTTTAGTTTTCTCACTTTGACTACCCATAACACATCACACTCTTAACTACCATTTTGCCACCCAAAGCAGTCCTTTCCCACCTTTTATCATCCCATTATTTGTCATCACTATGTATAAAGATAATGCAATTACAAAAGTTTTATTTGCAAATACATTTTAAATATTTTAAAATCTATTTGTAATTGTCACCAATCCACAGGTCAGCAGGTTTCTAATGGGAACACCAGCAGCTGTACAATACACTTATTATTATTAAACCAGGATTGGAATAGCATTTGTATGAAGCAGAAGAGCTGGAGGACAAAGAGGATAATAATAAGCAAAAAAAGTGTATGAATCCCTAGTAATAATATACAGAAAACAACAACAACAACAAAAAACCACAAACCAACAAAAGTTAATTAATAGAGCCAATGAATAGATCATTTTAAACTTGTCAAAATAACATTTTGCAGGATGCAAACTAAGCAGCTTCTCTTACTGCGATAAAATAGAAAATTGGAAGCAATTATATTTTTCCTGTCGGTTTTTTTTTAATTTTATTTTTAATTTTCTTTTGTTACTGACTGCAAATATAGAAGTGATCAAGTTCTCTCTCTCTTTTCAACCTCTGTACAATTTTGTAAAATACCTACAAGTTTTAGAAGTTATCCAGAGGAACAACCAAGATACAGCTGATAATCTTCCCACATTTTAAATATTTTCTAAAGTTTTAGAAAAGTTGCAATGTTAGGAAACCCAAGGTTCTGGCAGACTCTGAAGAAGACATTCTTTGTGAAACAGAAATGTGTGATTCAATTATAAATAACAACATTTGTGTGGTAATTCATGAGATAAAATGAATCCTTATAATAAATTTATGTATATATATATCGCAACTTGGTCCAAGATACCTGACTCCAGGACACTAAATCCTATTTCACTTATACTAGATCCGTATCAACTAAGTCTATGGATATCAAGAGAGCTTTTCCTGATTTGTACCTGGGGGGAGAGTCTGAAAACTCTTGCTTTAAACACAAAGCTTGTGAATAATCAGTCGGTTCTACACAGTAAGCTGGACACTTAGTGATAAACCATGGAAGCTAACATAGTTTCCTACCATTTGTAATCAATAACTGATTTGGTGTGATACAGTGTTCCTGAGAGGGTGAGTTAGAGAAGAACCTGGTTGTAAGGGGTTGTAGCTGAACACAGATTCATGGCATCAGAGCAGAAAAGGTGCCTATGGATGCTCAAGCAGGGGACTGCGAGCAGAAGTGGAAATGTTACAATTGTTGCAATAATGAGACCATTGTAGTCTATGATGTGGTGTGATCTCTACAGAGTCCACATTTTGCAAATAAGATAGTAAACAGGACTGTATAAATACAACACAGGAGAGTGTTTACAAGTAGTTTTCTGTTTCTGGAAGATTTGCCTCCAAGACAGAGTTCTGTATGTTTAGCTTTATATAGAGAAATTTTATTTCAGTGCTTCAGTACCTTTAAATCAAGATAGGATGTCTTCTCCTAAAAAACCCAAAAAACTCTTATTTTGTTCATCCGTACTATTTGAGCTTAATGGAAAAGCTACTTTGGGAAATTTTCTGTCCTGTGTTATAAAGATGATTCAGAAGAGGTAAATATAGAAGAGGAGAGATATAATTCCATTTTTGTACCCTTTACTAATAACATCAAGTGTATTTTTAACATTATTGGCAAAACAGATATGCAAGCCTCCTGCATTCCTTAAGTATTGTTGGTCTTGTGGACTGCCCGCTCTCCACCTTTTCGTGATTCTCTAGAAAAGAACCTTCTCTGATGCTTTCCTAAAATTGATCATGTGAACAAAAAAATCAGAATGTCTATGAATGTGCAAGTGAGGAATGTTAACACTACCATATTTGTGAATAAGACTTGCACAGTCTCTAATGCTGGAAGCCTGTTTTGTGAGTCTTTAGCTGTTAAAAATAATTTCTGTTACAAGCCAAGGCAGCTTGGTATCATAACAGCAACCAGACACAGTTTCAAGTCACTGTACAATAATACCCTTCTGTGCCTGGGACTCAAGCATAGCTTTTTGTTTTCAGCTGTTTTATTAGCTAATGGTGTGGAGGTAGACCCTGCAAGCTGGCCCTTTATTTTTTTCCCATTGTGAAAACAGAAAGTCAGGACTAACATTTACATACATGGACACTCTTCTTTCTCTCTAATACCATTAATACTCATGTGCAACAGGTGTCTTCTGAGAAGTGAGTTACTTTCAGGCTGTGTTTGTTGTTACAAATAAAATAGGCCTATTCTCTGGCTCATAGAGCAAATGGTCTGGAACAGCTCCCATCGACAGAATGTAAATTATCTTATCTCCTAAAATACTCAAAAAGACTTCATTGTGTAGCCCACTGGGAATGGCCCTGCCACATGTAACTGCTGGAACATTTCCTGAGTGCTGCCTGGAAGAGCAGCAGGAACCAGCGTGTGAGCAGTTATGCAATATGAATAGTCACATTTCGGTAAAAGTTGTAATCTTGGTGTCTTTTAAGTTTAGATATGCCTAGAAGACTTTTCCTAGCTGCGGTCACTAAGACCTGCTATGATATAGCCTATACCTTCAAAGAAGGAAAGAACAGTTTTCTTTCAGCATGAACATGTGTCTTGAGAACTCTAATAAACAAATAAAAGGACTTCTTGCATCTCTGCTCTACAGTTCCTTGAGCCTGGACTTTCAGACATACTCACCTCTGAGTTAATGAAAAATTGTCCATGCTAATTTGATGTAAAAGCACCAGCTGTCCAGCTGTACAGAAGGCAAAATCAAAAAGAAAGAGAAAGAAAATGCTACTCCTTTCCACCCCAATCCTGAGGGCTTTACTCATTAAAAAAAAAATTCTTCTATTGGTTTCCACTTTAAATTTCTCATGTGTCTATGTGGTATATACTACAGTAACATCAAGCTTTTGGGCCTATATGGATATACTGCTGATTATCAAAACATTGCAGCTGCCTCTCTTTTATAGGATGGGATCATCACATGCTTCAGATTCAGCATAACGTTATCATGGGTTGTGCCCCCAAGTAAAGGGGGTCTCCAGTCTGGGTGTTCCTGCAATGCGATAAAGACTGCAGTGATTTTGGTCTGATGACATTTTGACACCTATTTCTTCCAGACATGTTTTAGTTCCCTTTGGTGTCTTTGAGTGTGATTTGCCAGGGATGCTAGTAGCAGCTGCATGCAGGGCTGCAGTGTCTCAGCACTTCTCCTAGGACAGGATAGTAGGGACAGTCAGAGATGTGCTGTCAGGGGTGCCTGTGGCTGAGCTGTAATAGCTGCTATCAATGATACTCGGAGATCTTCTGATGAGAAATACTGCAGAAAAGCTAGACATTATTACTAGTTCTAGCTCTGTGAAGAAATGTGCACTGTCAAACTGTGATGTTGAGATTGCAATTGTTCTATATTTTAAACACTGGCTCCAGTCAACACACACATCTTCCAAATGCTTCTCTTTCCTTCCTTCTGTAGTTCTCTGGTATGCTGGTAGGTAGCTGTCTAGCAATACAGACATATTGTTCCCCAAGTACTGTAAATTCTCAACCTAGATTAGGGAAAAAAAAAACAAACCAACACAACAAAAGATTTATTTTGCCACTGTCTTTAACAGCATTTTCCTAGCAAAATTATCCTGATCTCTGAGCACAGGCTCATATCTTCCCTTCTAGTCATTACTGGAAACAGTTAATGCATCTGTTATATAAAAGTAGGTATTTTACCTTGGTTTTTTTGTGTTTTAATTAGGAAATTATATTTTTCTCAGGTCTTTTCTGCTTTCCAATCCTGTCCTCAGTGTTGTAGTTATTGGAAGGATATATTTTCTTATGCACTGGAAGAAAAACTTTAGGATGTAATTTTCAAAAACATTTTGCTTTTACTTATGCCTACCATCTCTGAGGTTTATAACATAGGATATTTTCACCATTGATAAACATTGGTAAAACTTCCTCCCTGTGGATTAATTTTGAATTGTGTTTGTTCAGTACTACTGCAGATATTATGCATATTTATTTTTTTTTCAGACTAGTTAACTTGAAATGAAGGAAAACATCCAGTAATGAAATAATCAAGCCCCATACTTTCCTTCACTTTGTCTGTATGCATCAAGACACTCTGAACCTACTCAAAGCCAAACATGCTGGCTAATTACAATATTGAACTCCAAGAACACTGTTATTCCAGCTGGTGTGTCAAACAGATGCCAGTCACAGCTGTACTACAACCCCCAGGCTGCTTGCACATAGCCAAACATAGGTGATACTCACTTGAAAATCTCCCTTCCAAGAGTTTTCCATGTTTATTTGTACCAGAAGATGCTATGTTTACCTGCACTTATTTTTGAAGGATATACAAGATAAACCCTCCTGCCATGTCCCAAGACTAAGAATCTACTATACCCAGTGCATATTTCACACATTATATGTCCAAAGCAACATAATCAGCATCATTTTTACTAAGCTTTCATGTGCCACAATCGCAGCCAGGTGCCTCTGAAAGATTATCACTAAGCCACTATCAAATATGATAAGGCACTCTGTGTATATATCAGAGAGTGTCACTGAAAACTGCTTACTGAGATAACTGCAAGTGGAGAGACATTCAGATGGACCAGATACAGTATTCACTTGCAGATGATGACACCTTTCTGTAAAGCAACGTGTATCTTCACATACCCAGCTCTGTTCTCATTGTTCCATGAGAATTCTTGATTAGATGTGCCTGGGCTCATCAATCTCTTTTTCACTTTGGCAGGAACCTCACCACAAATGTGTTAACATACTGGTGCATGTGCAGTGAGCTGGACAGTACCTTGACTAAGGCACCTAAGAGAATTGCAAAGCAGTCTTCCTAGCTCCACTCTTCTTCTGCCCCAGAAGCTCTTTCTTCCCTTTACTTATCAAGGCTCAAATTAGAAAGTTTTCAAGGGTTTGTTTTACAAACTCTGTATTGGTCTCCCCTGCTCTGGAATGCCTGAATGTTCCCCACAGTTTTTTCAACCCTCTTCAGAAAGAGTTTTGTCTCATTCCCATTGCACTGCACTCTCTTTGGCCCACACAGGGAGAAGACTAAAATTTGGCTTTGCTAGGAGAGGAATAGGCATGACAGTATTTTCAAACAAATACACAGGAAATCTTACATAGCAGGTAGTTGCTGCATTTTTTATTCTCTATGGATCCTTACCCAGGACCTCAGGATTCTCAACCTATACTTAGTCTTCAGGTACAGGGTCAAGATGCAGAGGGAAGATGGTAGAAAAAATCTGATATCATTCCTTCCGTCTCTATAATGTATGTGAATGCAAATATTAATTGTACAGCATGGTTTTCTCTCGATATTTAGAGGTGAGACAGTTTAATGAGTAACTGAAGGATACATCTTTATTTCCTACTTGACTCAAATCAGTCTTGAGCATCGTGAAGCTCTGCTTTCATAAGGCCAAATACAAATGCCACAGAAGAATGTCTGCCTGAGGTTTCATTTTAAGACACACAGTTGCAATGGGTTTCATTAGCATTTTTGGCTCAGTGAGCAGCCAGTTTTGATCTGCTTTTCATCCAGGGGTTAAATGACTGTTGCAGAGTATGCTACAGTGGCCCAGAAAATAAATTCCTCTATGCAAAGGGCATTGGTGATTTTCTGGAACTATGGCCATTGGGCTATGAGAGTACTTTCCTTGCTGTGGTTGTGAAAAAGGATCCTCCTTCATGTAGCCTTTACCGAGGACAAGGTCAGAGGAGCTTTGGACTGAACCACACTAAAAAGATAATTAAATGTAATTCACTTGATTACGTCTTGTCAACAGGGGCTAGACCCTTCATTTCTACATCCCATCCCTTCAAGCCACATAGAAAAGCAGAGTAGACTGAGGAGTTGGTATGGGGAAGTGCAACCATTTCCTACCCTTCAGCTTTCCATGCAACCAAAGGCCTCATACTACCAGGCTTCATACCGGGCTTAGGGCTTTCAGGATAAGTGCACATCTCAGCTGAATCTCCTTCCTGCAATCTCCATCTGGTCACCTGTAGCTAGTCAGCATATACTGAGGCCATGGTCGCTCAGGAAGAGATGGTGAGGCAAGTGTGACCATTGCTGTGGGGTGGATAGGTGTAGTGCATGGGAGCCTTGGTGGAGCGTGAGTTTCTCCACAGCCTTGCTGGGTCATGACTTTGGTGGCCTCAGGAATGGTGGCATCCCTCAGCGCTAGAGAGCATGGACATGAGCTGGTCCTCCTAGATCTATTCTAAAGGCTGGTGGTGTGGAAACTGGTGGGCCACAGCAGAGTCTCAGGTTAGAACTTCAATACTTCCCAAACACCTGCGTAGACATAACTGACTTTTTGACTCTGCTAATGTTGTGAAAAACAATAAATTCACATGCATGTAAAATTTTATCTTAAATGTCACTGTGGAGATAGCATGTCTTCTTTCAGAATACAGCAACTGAAGTAGACCCTAAAAAAGTGGTTTAAGAGTGTCTGATAACCTTGTAAGTAACCCTATGATCGTGTACAATTTTGGAGTCATCCTCAACAAGGTGGAGGTGGCAGGCAGGTAGCAACATTGCATTGATTTCTAATAACTTGAGAAGTCATTTGGCAAAACAAAGAGAAGCAGTAAAACAAAAGCCAATGACCACAAGTTGCAGCTTGGAAGACTCAGTCTGGATAGCAGGAGAAGCATTCTTGCAAATATGAATTACAGCTTTGGGCTAGGTCACCAGGAAAGTCATAGACTCTCCATCCATGGATGTTTCATACACAGCTAGGCAAAGTCTATGCATGTTGATAATTTGACAGCCTAAAAATTATCTTCAAAGATGTGACTAGAAGGGCTCAAGAGGTCTTTTACAACCAGTCACAAAATTTCTTTTTAGTTTGAAAAAGCCGTGCAAAAAGGTACCATGAATCCACTTCAGGAAATTAATCAAACATTAATCTACTGTTAATTTGTGGTTCAACTTCACTGACAGTTAATGAAAAACAAAATATTGAACTTCCCCACAACTTTTGACTATGGTGCCTTTCACTGTAAAAAGTCTACCTGAAATCTGCAACACATTTGATTGCACATGTTGTCTAAATATTGCTCATATTGCTCCATGTTTCCAGATTATACAAAACATTCAGCTGCACATAGCCCATCTTTTCTATCTCTACGTCTGTAATTCGTTGAAAAATCTGAGGCAGCATTCAGAAAAGGGATGGAAAGCGTCATGTCACCTTTCCCTTTGAACAGATTTGAATTACTTTCCTGTAATCGTTACGGCAGATTAATGTCATCAAAGAGCAGTTCTGCAGCAGATAAAATGAACAGCTTCTGATAAATTTATCATTATAGCAAATCACAGCAAGTAGAATTTTTTTCCTCAGCCTGCAGAATGTACAAATTATTTATTTTATTTTTTTCCTTCATATTTTAAAGGTTTCCCTAGCAGGCAAGGGCAATCTGAAAGTCGGTATGAAAGTCCTGAAGGCCTGCTACTCTGGCCATGCTGGGGGAAATCTAAGAAACCATATTTGCCTAAAATTCAGGCTGTTGTAAAGTATCATTGCATTGACAAGAAGCTTGTCATAATTTTAACCTTAGTTCTGAAAGGATGATATGTTTCAGAGTAAGTACCATTGGGGAATTCTGTATAATCTTTTTGTTGTGGTTTTTTTTTGGTGCTTTATCCTAAGTCATCATCACTCACATTACGTAGGATTTAGTGAGCTTCCTGGTTGCACTGTGAAAAAACCCAGAGACACAGTGAGGGTCACCAGGTTTCTCTGCAGAGCAAAATCTGCTGCGCATGCTTCTCTGTCTTTTATTTCTCATCCATTCCTCTAGCCATTAAAAATTAATAACTATTGAGTGACTCAGAAGAAGGGCAAGGGGCACTTCTGGAAGAAGTTCAAGTACTCTATTGATGAGAGCAGTACTAGTACCTGAACAGCATAGAATATATGCTAAGATGCATACCCATTCATACACCTTCTACGCAGAAAAAAGGAAAAAGAATATTAATACTAAATAAGGGAGAAGGAGTGATCTTCTAAGCTAAGGCAAAAGTACAATGGAATCATTGGGATTGCACTACTAAATGCGATGGATCTAGCACGTTGCACTGTAAAGGTAAAAATAAGGTATTATGAAATAATTCTCAATTCTGTTTCTTTGCTGTCTCAGTTATACAATGTGTTTGTTGGTGACTGTGAGGAAGTTGACCTGAACCTGGAGGAACCTGAACCTCCTGCAGCCCCTCTTGCAGCCCATGCTGCTGCTGTAGCCTGTGCTCCAGCTTTCTCACCAGAAACACATAGCAGATCCCCTTGCCTACCATCTAACTCTGTTCTATACTTTGTCTTCTTTTTTTTTTTTTTTCTTTTTTCTTGTTATGATAGGCAAGCACATAGCACACTGAAAAGTTAATTAATCTATATGGCTGCCAAGTAATAAAATTATTATTACAAGGCATGTATGGAGTCTTCTGCTATGTTGCTGTATAGTATCACTAAAGAGACAGTAATTAAGCAGTGTTTAACACTCTATTATACCATAATAGCTCTACATTTTCATTCTAAGCTTCATTTTTCAGTTAAACATAATTCAGAATAATTCTCTTTAGGTCTGACATTGGGTCAGTTTTATCCTTGTCTATGACATTATTGAATTGGATAACTCTGTCAAAAATGTCTTAGCCATTTTTGATCTATCCTCAAACATGGTTAATCAAAGCATGCTTCATTGGTTTCAGAGAAATAATCCAATGACTGCACATTCTGTGATTGGACTACTCAAATTCCTTTCACAGTTGGCAGGTATACGGTCTTCAAAGTGTGAAGCCATTTTTACATGTTAGAAGATAGTTGATCTGCTAGGAGCTGAGGGAGGAAAATATTTCATGTGCACTGTTGTTGTTACACTTCTCATATCTCTGGGACAGGCACTGGGAAGCAATGGGGCTGAAGAAAGGATCGTGGTGTTATAAGACTCCAAATAAATTAAATCCTGGCTTTAGCACCAATTCAGTATATAGCCAGAAACAAATTGTTTTACTCTTTGGTCTTCATTTCCCCTCCATAAAACAAGGATAATAGTATTTAGAACCCTTACCTGACTCCTTCATAGGGATCCTGGGTATGTTAATGAAAAAATATATAGCAAGACATCATACTGTGAACAACTAAGACATTGTAACAATTATTTGAGAACATCTCTCAAAAGAAGCACACCAGTTTCCATAACAGAATATGCCTTTCCAAAGCTCACATTTTCTTGTTATCTCTGTTTCTTTTGATGGACCCTCTGAAAGCATGAGAGTAAATAGGTGAAAGCAGTCAGGGAGTTTTCAGCTCCAAGAGTTTTCCCAGCTTGTCTCTTTGCCTCAGATACGAGTTTTAGATGATCTCACAAAAGTCTGAAACTATGCTTTCCACATTTTTTTGTGTTTCTTCATTGCCCAGGAATGTAAGGCAAAGAAATCTGGCAGGGTAAAAGAGATTGCACTTACTGTGTTTGATTACATTAATATTCAGTTTATTTTTATTCAGCTAAGCTCTTCACATGTCTATATCCCAAACATACTTACCTCATGGAAGATGGCCTAAATTGAGATGAGTTTAGGAGGTGGGGGAAGTTCAAAATTGCACATTACTAGTCAGAGTTGCACAAGTTGCTAATCAAAGAACGATAATTTCATACTTTACAAGTATCTGCTCTCAAAGCTTTGGCACATTTCTCTAATATGAGAAATGAAACACTCTTTGGTACTTCTTTATTCCTAGCTAACCCTGCCCATGCACATATTTACCTCAGCAACTATACCAAGCCTCAGTATTGTTGGTGGCTTCTGCCTTGCTGTCATCTCTCTCTTGTTTATTTGGATTTGATTCCCCTTTCAGTCTGTGCCCTTGAAGTTTTTTCTCCTTCTTCTAATCTAGTCCTTGAAATTGAAACTGAAACGTAAACAGGGCTTAGGCAAGCTCAAAGTAAATTGGGAACTTCTCAAACTCGAGTAATTTGGGAAGTTCTGGGAGGGGTGTTTTGCAGCAGAAGAAGGGTGTTTTAGCAGTGTTGAAGACCAGTGAATCTGGGAACAAATCTCTGTCCAGATGGTGAGATGGACAATTTTTAATGGAATTCATCTTGCTTTTGGCCACTCCCATGTCCCAGTATAGTGTCTCTCATGAAATCAGGATCAGGTTATTCCATGACATGACCTGGCATGCTGTGGTACTTCTTATTTAATTCCGTATTTTTTTATTAAAGTTTTTTGCAAGTTATTTTTGTTAAAAATTAAATTAAGGCAAAAAACCCTGAAAATTAACCGTATTTTCCCATTAAAGGGAGTATGAAGTACATGTGCTGGGATGAGTACATAACTGCTTTTGCAACAGGCCAGCGCACAAAGAGATCTCTCTCATACAACTGTAGCAGCATTTTTTTTCACAGTGCTGAGGCCTGGGTCATATTTTCTGGTTCTACCAGGCTTTTCTTAAAAGCTCAGGAAAACCATAGGAGTGTATCTGTAATGAAACATCGTCCCCTTCATAATTATACAGTGGGCTAAAGACAACATACCTTAGTCTGAGGGTTAATAAGTGCAAATAACAGAAGGAAAAAGATGAAAGAGGACCTTATATGTGTTGCTTCATATGAGAGACAGTGGTCTGATGTAGGTAAAGTATTAAGAATGGAGTATGGAGCTCCTAATAACTCTTTTGCAGAAGTTTCAATGGTAAAAAAATAAAGTGGTCCTGAATGGTCTTTATCATACAGGGCTTCCTGTTAATGATTCACACAGCACTGAAAGTTTCCCTGTTGTGGGATGTTTAAACATCTGCTTCTAAATGTCAGGACAGGAGAGCTGTTATATTTTATAAGTGTCCTTAGAATATATATATGCATTAGTCATTGCCAGAAGCTGCCATTTCAAGTATGGGAGCAACTAGTTTCAGGATTGATTTGTGCAGAGTCTTTCTTGTACTCATATTATTTTTTTAGCTACTGCCTTTATGATAGACTTTGTGCAGAAAGCATAGCATAAGAGTGTACTTTTTTTGCAGGTTCAATATGAATTATAAAGTAATAACGCAATTGTTCTTCCTCCATCCACCCACAGGTCACTGACAAGCTATCTCAAAATCAGGTTGAGTCTTAGATGAGTTTTGTGGTCGTTTGTCATGTATGTGGGTATAGACCATTTGCTTCATCTCCTGTTTCTATAGGAGTTTTTCTTATTTCCACAACAATCTCAGGCAGAACTTAGAAATACTTCAATTTTCTGTTCTGAAGGGAGACTGAAAGGAAGACTTGGTTATTTTCCCATTGAATTGCTTTCCACAGAGGCAAGGGGAAGGCGGAAGCAGACACACAGAAACACCTGTTCACTTGAAGCAGCATAATCTGGTTCTGGCTTCTGAACTATTTCAGACCACTTGTCCATTCAGATGTAGATGGCTTTGCGTAGCCCACCAAAAAGTTCAGAGGGTGGCAGTATGAGGGAAGGAAAGGAGATCTACCAGATCCACCTTTGCTGCTGCGAGTCACTGACATAGGTGGCATTGTACTACCTTATTCTGGAATCCAGCACATGTTTCCCAGTCCTCATGATATCATTGGTGTACATATTAGATCATTCCTG
>NW_009954497.1:1300245-1317083 GCF_000747805.2 Chaetura pelagica
TGCTTCTTTGATTGTATTATCTTTTTCTTTTTTTTTTTTTTTTCCTATCAAGATTGGTCTTTAGGCTTGTTGTTGAAATATGGTACTGAATACTAGCAAAGCTGAGCTCCATTTCCCGAGGACTCTTTTGCTGTGGCTTTACAACAAGCAACTGCATTTATACTATTAATATCCTCACCTGTCATGCTGCCGTGGAAGCTGGTTGCTCCCTGGGACCATAGTGATGGTGCATGGGCCCCAACCCACCATCCAGGAAGGAGCAGGGCAACTAGGGAGCACCAGGGGCAGTCCCAGCCCCAGGCTCTGGGTCCCTCCACTGGGACTGGGATGGGCCAGGACATGGACCCATGGGTGGGTGTGACTCAGCAGGGTCCATGACCAGGCAGGGCAGGGCTGTGGGGAGCTCAAGACTGGCCATGCTGCAGCATCATTGGGGCAGGTGGGAGCTGAAAGCCCTAGAGAGCTGAGATGGGGTCCTGGGCTGTGGGCAGGTGGGGAGAGACTGCAAGGGCCAGTCAGGCCCATAAGTGCCCTGACACCATTGAAAAAATGCAGTTGATATAAAGAGCTGGCACAGGCCGCCTGGGATTATAACTGTGTTTATGGTCCTACGGCTCCATCCAAATGGTTCTGGTGTTAGAAATTCTGCCAGTCCTGAGGGCTGGTTGGACAAACCCACAGTTTGTGCCTAGCCAGGGCAGGGGGGGGAATGTTGTTGTGGATCATTCCCAAGGCCCTGTCACCTACTGCTCCCACCACCAGCCCCTTGTACACAAATACGGAAATCCGCCCTTCGTTCCCAGCTCCCCTTGTGTGAATGATGCAGCACTGTTTGCCCAGGGAGAACAAATATTTTGCTAGTAAGCCACAGAGTCACTTCTCCAGGGTTTATAGCTTCTTTTTGCAGCACTATAGTCACAGGAAAGCTTACTGTGAACAAACAGGCTGTGCATACTGGCATGAATAACATCATGAGGTGTAATCGTGGTTAAGCTACAAACCACTCATTTTATTGTTAACACAAAATAGTCATTGTACTGGTGAGCACACTTGTATGGAAATTATTTGGACTCAAACCCGAATTTGCCCACAGTTATTATGATTCAGTCCCTCCAAGCTGGAAGCAGAATTAATGCCATGCGATCCAGGTAACTAATTATCAGTCTTCAATTATGAATAACAAATAGCCGCTCTGACTGCTTTAAGAACAAATCACAGCTTAAAATTTGTCTTCACAACGTATTTAGGGGGAAAAAAAAAAAAAAAAAGGAATAGAAACTAAACTGATTATGCAAGATTGGCAAATGAAAAAGATGCTTAATTCATGTCAACAGTGTTTTCACAATGAAAAATATTAACTGCAGTTCATATTGGTCTGTGGTGGGCTCTCTTTGGATTTGTACCACTGAAGGGACTCTGGCTTTACATTCTCTATAAGGTTAAGCACAAATGAAAGCTTTAAAAGTATTGCAAACAGCTAATGTGTTTGGGTACAACATCAAAACAATAATAAAAGACTACAACAAAAAATAGTAACGAATATGGTGATGAGGTCTGGCAACCTGAGGGAAGGAATTAAAAAATAATAATTCAAGGTTGATTGATCTATGAACAGTTCCTCTTTCTGCAGCTGGATATCTTGTTCTGTTTTCCTTCTTTATTCATCTTTTATTTCCTTTGTGTGAAATAAGGAGGTTTTCACACTGCAGCAGAAGCACTGAGGGTCTGGATTACTGCTTTGCTCTTGGTTGAGGATTTTCAGTGTGGATCCAGTCAGCACAAAGTGACTGTGGGGCTGTAACAGCTATTGAGTAATGACAGTATGTTGGTCAGGGAGCCACCGTCAGCACTGGGACACAGGGTCATGCCAGAGGGCCTCAGGTGTTCTGCCTCATCTCTCACGCTGGTCAGTATCAGATGCCCCAGAGTGTGCTAACATGCTCTCCATGATGAAATAACAGTCTACCTATGGGGAAACTAACTCAGAAATTATAATGTCTGATGTTGTGAGCTTGGGACTTTATAATCCTCGTTTAGCTTAACACCTGTAAGTGTTGTTGTTCTCCTATCACTGAAACTTTCTCAGTTCTGCAATGGTTTGGGAATCAGGCACGAGATGGTTTTCTGCCTGAGTCTGAACTCTGCCTCAGGTCACTGCTTTGAAATGTAATCCAACAACCTTCTCTTTTTATAACAATTTTTTTCCTTTTCTTTTTAATGGCTATTAATGTCTCCACAAATCATACGAGGTTGCGCTACTGGGGAGAAACAATGCACAGATATTCAGCAGCAGTCATATAAATGCTTTCTTCTTTGAAATTACCCTAATATGGCACACAAAGTATACAGTACAAATATATGGCTTTGACATTGGATAGCTGAACTCCTCAGAAGATACTTGTGTGGATATGTGTGAAAGATTATGAGCTCATTTGTTATCATGATCTTTTGAAAAATGCTGGAAAGAAGAGGAGACATATACAACTGACCTTGTCTTTTATTGATAAACTGCAAACATTTTATTTTTATTAGCTTGTTAGGACTCAGTTAATGGTTTTAGACTCAGCTAATGGTTTTATAGTTAAAATGAGCAAGTGTAGTGTATTAATATCCCACTAGTCCACACCAAACTAATGGCCTGGAGACTGTGAAATCTTTATGGTATATTTGAGCTGTACAGTGCAATTTAAAGCTCCCTTCTCTTCAGTCTTTGGTGTAGGTGTCTTGGCTTTCAAGTGACCAAGGAGTCTGAAGTAACTACAACATATAAACCTCTGAATGAGAAGGATTTACTATGGTTAAGTGACATATGGCTATGCAGAAATGTGTGATCCTGAAAAAGAGGAAAAAGAGAAGAAAAGAGTGGTATTAAAGGCAATTTTCCCTGTGAGACATGTACAAGTTCACAGAGTCCCCGAATCACTGAAACAAGCTGTTCTAGCACCTCCATGAAAATTCACATTTCAAGCCCACGTTAGTCTTGGATGAGGTTCTTCATGTTCTGCTGCCAGGCAATTATACCATGATGGGTTTCAGTTTGGTTTGTTTTTTTAAATATGTGCCCCTTAAATGAGAACTGAAACGTTTGTAAGTAAGAATATGAATATTTGAAGGTAAAGGTGGAGACTCCCAAAAATTAAATGTTAGGAAATGGAACTTTCTTTACACAGTTTTTAATATACCTTCTAGCATCTTTTTCCTATAATATTGTTACTATTCATGCAATTTTCTTTTACTAGAGGAAAGAACCAGCAGAGTGGCTATCACCATGCACCACTATACTGTGTTTTGATCACCTGGGTCCAGGTCTTTTGTATGAATAAGACAGGTTAACTAAGAACAGTTTCATCCTAGTAGCCAAAGTCACGACATTAACTGGTAAAATAACTCATAGTTGTGCAAGGTAGGATAGCATGCTCCCAAGTTTTGAGCCAGCTCTACCAGTTATGATTTCTTCACATTTGTTTCAAGACAGTTTAAACTGGCAGTGATTTGTGCACCCAGTAAAAATGTAGTTGCATCTTGTTTTAACTTACTAAGTCTAGGGGAAACTACAATATAAAAACTACACTGCTAAATTAAAGGGATGGGGTCATCTGTGTTGTCTGAATATGACACCACAACAAAAATATAAAACTGCTATAAATATAGTTTATTTTGGTGTGCTTCCTTTTTATTTTTGTGCATGGTAAGGCTGGCATAGATGCGTACAGAAGCAGATATTTAAATTAAGAGATAGATTTTCTCCCTTAAACCTCAGTTGGACAGTTTCTGGATTTCTCCTTCCCTTTTAATTTTTCTCATTTACTTATTTATATTCTTACTGGTTTTTAAGAAGGAGAAGCTACCATAGAGAAGTCTCATGTCGGCATGGGGCAGATGTGTTTTCATATGATACCATCCTTGTTTTTCTTTCCAGAAGCATGTGCTCTAGAGAGATAGAGGGCCACTGAGGACCAAACTGATCTATCCTTTTCCTATTAACGATGAGGTGGTGGAAGCTGACCTTTTAGAATCAGTTTCCATCAGAAGTTGTTTTGCTATTCTTTTGATGAAATGTTACAGATATTAGCCACCTTAAAAGGAATTTGCCTTTTTAGTGTTATTCCTGAGAGACAGCTATCACTATCTACATTGCTGCATACTCTTCAGTAATTTGCCCCTTATTTGTCCATAATGAGATTCATCACCCTTCTCACCTTTTTTGTGATGTTACTTCTTATGAAATTCTGTCCTTTCTGTTGCAAAAGTTTAGACTGTGAGCTGCCTACCCATGTGTTTGCCTGCACACACACATGCATACTCACACAAACAGCTCTTTACACATCAGTAGTACAAACACATTGAATGAATGAGGTACTAGTAGAAAACGAAAGCCCTTGTTTTGTGTTTTGCATTGTGGTATGTAAATTATAACTATCATGTATATAAACACTTTTGATAATATCAGATGCCTCTAGAATGGAATTTTGGTATTTGCAGAATCACAGTATCACAGTATCATTCTGGTTGGAAAAGACCTTCAAGATCATTGAGTCCAACTATTACCCCAGCTCCGCAGCATCCACCACTAAACGCTGTCCCCTGGCACCACATCTGTCTTCTTAGATGTCTCCAGGGATGGTGGCTTAATTGCCTCCTTAGACAGCCTGGATCACCCCGTCCAACTCCCATCCCAGAACAGGACAACCCCAAAGTTCACACCATGTCTCTGAGGGTGCTGTCTAAATGTTTCTTGAATATTGTCAGGTTCTGTGCCATTAATGCTTCCCTGGAGAGTCTATTCCAGTGCTCTACCACCCACTGGGTGAAGAAGCTTCCTAATATCCAACCTAAACCTCCTCCTGCACATCTTCCTACCATTCCTTTGGGTCCTATTGTTGGTCACCAGAGAGAAGAGGTCAGCACCTACTCCGCCTCCTTCACTAATGAGGAAGGAGTAATATCTGTCATTTGCATGAAATACAGATTGGTTTCTTGAGAGGTATTCTATTTCAATAGGAATTTAAATCCACAACACTTTTAGCAAAATTAAACATTGTGTCTGATTGCTATTTTGACATAATAGAATATATATACACTACGTATATATAAAAGTAAAAATGCAAAGTTTCAAATTATAACACACATTGACATTCCAATAGAAAGTATCTTTTAATGAGATTGTGAATGCCATAGTGTTGTGTAATAACTCCAAAACTGTTTATTCTGAGTTAAGCATCATATTTTACAGTTCAGCTGGCTGAACAATCTAAAAAGAAATAAAGTAAAATTAATCATATAAGTCTTTCTTCTGGGACTCAAAATACTTCTATATTTTGGTACTGGATAATGGTTGTCTTTAGTATTCTTTCATATTAGCATTCTTCTGTATGTGAATCCCACATTTCAAACGTTATTTCAAAGACGGCCATTCCAGGAAGTATCCTGGAGTACAAATTCATGAAATATTATATATATTATAAAGATTTTTTTCTGTAACATTAAAATTAGACATGCTGAGTACATCTCCTAGTGGAACACATTTTTTAAAAAAACATACAATGGAAAAATAATTATTAAAAAAGAAATTTCAGTATGTCTTTGCTTATATTTTCTGTGACTTACTTTTATAAGATTTATTTATGTACATGTATATATATAATATAGATATATGCAAAGAGGATCTTTATAGACAAACACAATAGGATTTCCAAATTTTCATGTTATTCATGTTTGTGTTAATCTTGCCTGATGAGTTATTCAGATATGACTTCCAAATTGCTTACAAATCCTAAGGTGTTTTCTCTGTATCACTTCTGCTTCACTGTGTGAAGATATTATAAGACAGTTTGGGTATGCAGATTGTTTGGGTACAGAACCTATTAGCCACTTCTTTAGTTGCTACATCTTTATTTGGTGTTTCTTTACTGGCTGCTAAAACACTGCTCTCCCAGTCTTCTTTTTGTTTTTGTTATAGAAGTGAAAATACAAAATTATGCATAAAACCAACTGGATTTTGAATATTTCACTAGTAATTCTCTGTATTTCCAACATAGAAAGATATTTAACAAACAAATTGCTTTTCTACAAGGCTATATAGGATACCTGGACATTTCTACAGAACAAAAGCAGAGTCACAACTTTTATTTGTCTGCAAGTTGTGCCTTAAGAGACACTTTTCAAAACATTTGAATTCATAATCCAGGCTTGCAATAAAGAAAGCATAAAACCACACTAGACTGACGCTGAGTCACTGCAAAACATCACATTGTATTTCTTGTGACAGTCTGAGAAACAAAAAAGTACCAGAACTTTTAAAAAATAGTTAAATTTGAGGCCATGGTGGAGTCTCTCTGCTCCATTTAAATGCACAGGTAAACTAAAAAACTTAAGACTATTCTGGTTAGCTTTAAAAAAAATAGTTCAATCTGAACAAGATTCATAAAACTAGAATGATTTGGTGTCAGTTATACAACAGCTTGTTTATGATAATGTACCTTCTGAAATAGCTAGCAGTTTACTATACAGTCTGTATTCAAATCCTGCTGAGGGAACCAGCTCTCTAATAGCACTTGAGCAATTGGGTTTTGTGTGTCTACAATGATATTAGCCAGATATTAATATATATGGCAACAGCATTGCCCTATGTTAATTACATTGGCTCAGTATATAAGAAAATGGATAACTCCGGTTTAGCAGGCAGACACTGCATTGCTAGCTCAGAAATGTATGTCCACACTAGCCCTGAAAATACAGTATGACTTGCCTTAGTACATGGTGGCATGGTAGTTAAACCTTTAAGTGTGTTCTTAAAAAGTTAGATATGTGTGAACTAAATTGCCACATTAGGAAAATTCCACAGAAAAGACTGCTCTTGTGTGATCTGGGTCCCCAAAAGTTTCTATCAATTGCCACAGGCTATTAAAGCTGAAGGAATCAAGGGAAGTTCTCATAAGAATTAATCCAAAGTGAAGGACTATCATTTATATGGGTCCTGAAAAGAATGTAGATAATTTTCATTCCCAGACAGAACACAGGGATACTGCCGTGTTCTTCTGCAGTAGTCGCATGACAAAGAGCTATATGGTCACAGCAGGGAAGTACCACTTTGTGTTTTCTCTGCTCTTATCCTCTTTCCCCTGTCCCAGGCCACCACTGTTGCTCTCTGTTGGAGATGAGTTGGGTTGTGCTGGTTTGGTGGGTTTTTTTTCTAGTGGGGTAGGGGGCTCAGAGGTGCTTCTGGTAAGAAGCTTAAGAGCTGCCCCAACTCCATAACCAGCCAAGGAGCCATTAGAGAGAAAATAGATGCGCTTCTGTGATTAACGTATGAAAGCACTGATGTAAGAGCTGAGCAGGGAGCAAACAGTGGAGGATGATCTGTGCTGGACAGGTGAAAGCAGTGCCAGGGTAGAGATACCGAGGTTGGTGAGAAAGAATAGGAAAGAAGATGCCCTGCAGCCCATGGAGAGACAGCAGACTGTCCCCCTGCATTCATAGAGAAGCATGGTAGAACATTCCCTGAAGGCACAAGGAGTGTGGATTTGCAGCCTCTGGACTTGGATCGCGCAGCACGAGGGGAAGTGACTGTTCGTGGAGCAGCTCCTGACCTCGTGGGAAGGAATCATGAAGGAGACGTTCATGGAGGACTCTCTCCTATGGGAGGGACCCTGTGGAGAAGCAAGGAAGGACTGTAAGAAATCCTTCTTCCTGAGGAGGATGGCGTGGCAGGAACCACCAGCCTGTGAACTGACTCTAAACCCCATCCCCTGTCCCCCTGTGACACTGGGGGGAAGGATGGAGAGAAACCAGGAACAAAGGGATTTGGGCCTGGGAAGGAGGGAGGGGTGGGGCTATGATATTTAAGCACTGCTCTTTGTTTTTCTCTGTGTACTCTGTGCATTTGATTAAATTATTATTTTTCCCCAAGTTGAGACTGTTTTGCCTGTGACAGTATAAGGTGAGTGAAATAGTCCTTGCCCTTTGTCTCAACACCTGAGCTTCTAGTTGGTCTTTGTCCTCCCCATCTCAGTGAGATGTTGTGTGGCAGCAGAGTGAGCAGCCACAGAGCTGGTTCTTTGTTGTCGTGTTGGGCCCAAACCACGACATTGTCCAAGGAGACCTTTGGTCTCACCAAGTTCAACTTATGTTCTCATTTCTTGGGCTGCCCAAATAAAATCCACAATCCAGGCAGGAGCACTTGGAGGCTCAAATTGTTGTTGCTACAAAGCTTTTATGCAGAAAGCAGCTGGGTTATATACACAGCACTGAAGCACAAGCCATAAACATCAGACTATCATTAGTCCATCTCTGAGGGGCCGTTGGGACTGCAGGCCTGACAACACTGTCTGATTGGTCCTGTTTGTTATGTTCATTGCCATTCAGAGCTATTGTCAGTACAAGATAAATTCTTCTTGCAGCAGTGCCCATCATGATAGATTTCATGGCAGACTTCAGTGCTTTCTCTCCCTCTGCCTTAAAACACTCAGAATGCGTCTTCATTCATCTTTATGGTAAATGATGAGTCCAGCAATTTTATGTTGAAACTTTGCCGCCTTTCTGTTTAAACTTTCAGAAATTGTGCATGAGTATTTGAAATGCATCAAAGGCAAGGTGAACTCAGACTGTAAAATAGTCATGTCCTTGCACCAGTATGTTTGTAAGATACTAAGACTCTGTGGCTGGATCTGGTAAATCTTGGGCTGTGCCATTAACTCAGTCTGGAGGGACAAACAGATTGCTCTAAAGATTGTACACACATCCTCTAACTGTGAGAATGACAGTCAACCACAATACTATCAAAGCTTTAGAGAAACTAGCTGAAACAAAGTATTTTCTAGATGTAGTTTCAATCTTTTACTTATAACTAGAAAAAGAATAACTTAATAGGTTTGGGGTGGGAGAAAATAGTATGCTCCTAAAGGAGGAGCTCTTCTTCAGCAGTCCTGGGGGGCAAACAACACCGTGTTGTCTGCTTTTCCTTGCCCAATAGTTAAAGCACACAATTTGAATTTAAGTCTAGTACAAAACAAATACTTATGTTTTCTTGGCTTTTGATTAGCTGTGTCTCCTTGCTGCATATGTGTTTGTATCTAACAGCACACATCTAAACTTGTGGTTAACAAACGTGTGGTGACTGTGCTAGACTGTCGAGTGAAACTTAAGTTTCATAGTCAACCACTGCCAAATACCACAGTACTAATCCCTAAGAGCCTGTGACTTGATAGAGAAGAATTTCATGGGAAAAAAAAACAAACTTGTTTTAATTCTACCATGATAGTTATAAGGTAAAAACAAAACAGAACAAAAAACGTTTTCTGTCACCATAACAATTACTGGACAATTTGATGACATTTAAAATTATTAAAATTTATCTGCATGTAATGGTGTATCTGGAAACCTTAGCTATGCAGAGAAAAAAGGATCAACATACTTAGCTATTTAATTAAACTTCCATGGATTTTATTTTAAAAATTGGTCTCAGATAGTTCTTCACTTATGCCCAGGTAGTTGAAGCTCTTTGTGCATTTTTTTTCCTTACTGTATTGTTAACACTGTTTTCATCTGTTCTGCTTTGAGAAGCAATTAACATAATATATGTAAACATCTGATACCAACCTTATATGAAGTTTGAATCCAGATTCTGATGTGGATTTATCCATGGATGTAATTTGTCCTAATAAAATCTGAACGGATTATAAACAAGAACAAATCAACATGGCTCTTTTGTTATATCCCTGATGAATCTTGCCTAAGGGTACAGGAAAATGCTTCAAAAATCAGACCAATTTTCTGGCTTTCTCATTTTATATCTTGCTGACAAATTCAGTCCCAGAGTGTCTGCATCTCATTGTCCATTTTTGTTCACTTCAGGGCATCCCACGTGCCGTATGTGTTGAATGATTCCATGAATGAACTGAAGGATGAAATACAGGGAACACCAACTATATTTTCAGATGACACAAAACAGGCAGGGACTGAAATTCATGGGAGAATGAGAATAAAATACAGTTTAATCATCATATATTGGAGAAACAGTCTGAAACCAATTAAAATTGATTCATTAAGGACACTGGCAAAGTGGCTCACATAGGGATTAACTATCAGAACAAAAATAATGAGATTAAATGCAACATGGAAAACTTTAGGTTTAAAAATAAGGAGAAAAATACAGACTAAAACCTCAGTAACATGTAATGGTTTATTTCTAGTTCATTCAGTTACTGCAAGGGAAAAAAAAATCAAGCTATGGATATTTCCCAGGGAAGTTGTGGAGTCCCTGACATTGTCTCATACTATTTAAAATATGAAAGCACTTTTAGTTTTCAATCAGAATTTACTCTGGTGTGATCCCTGGGTATTTGCATAATGAAAAACTTTAAAGAAAATTGAAAATATGTGTGAGAGTCCTTTCCATTCTTTTCCCTTTTTGAATCTTTTCAATAAACCCTTTTACATTGGAAGCCACATAATTAAATAGGAGCTAACTAACCCAAAATGTCTGCCTTTCATCCCAAAAGACATTTTATGATGGGGGAACACAAAGCCTAATTCTGTACAGTGTCAGCATATTAGAAGTAGCATTCTTCTTTCATCATTCACATCCGCACAGGACTCCCTGTCAGTCCTGTGTTATAGTCCTTTCTCACAGAATTATATCTATGAATTAATTGCATTGGAGGTCCCAATTAAGCTTTCTTGCACCACAAATACTAGCTGGAGTGGTATAAATAGAGAATGCTTTATACGCATTAAAAATGGTCATTAGAGCAACGAAATATAGGAGCAGATTTGCCTCAGGGGAGAGGCAGAGAGAAGGGCAATAGGGTAGCCTTTCCATTAACACTTCTGTGTCTATCACGAGTCACTCAGTGGAGTAAGAGCTGTGCAAACACTGAACTTCCCTCTCTCATTTTTCCTCTCATCATTTCAAGTTATGGTTGATTCCATCCCCCCATTTTTTTTCTGGGATTTTGACCACTATAAAGGCTACAGAGAGCAGGAATCACAGCAAACCCACCAATCAATTGTCTGAATATAGTGCTTTCTCTCAGAGAACCTGTTTGGAAAACTGAACAAAAAATTATCATAACAAAATATTATATTCAATATTTTAAACAAATTCATTAAGGTACGTATTTCTTTTAATTATGTATTAGATTGTCTCAAATATAGAGACAGGCTCTTAAGGCTGAAGACTTTTTTCCAAGTCTAGCTGGAGAAGGCTGGAAACCAAAATATAGTGCTATTACATAGTATTAATTACTTTTTTGAAAGTTATTTTATAACATGTTTGAATTCATTCCTTACATGAGAGCACAACACCTACTGTTATGAGGCCAAGGTTACAAATTGTGGCATTTGGCAATACTGCAGCTAAAACATCCTTAGATGTTCCATTGTAACTTTTTAAGGAACCCCAAAAGCGAGAACAGCACCTTTGTCCTGTCTTACTGAGGTATGGGCAAATCTTTGAGAAAATGTTTTCATGCATCCAGGTCACATCTTGACAAGGGAACTAGAGCAGAAGAGAGGTGCTGATTCACTGGGTTACATTCCACGTATGATACAGTCCTGTGTAATGAAACATTTGGATCTGAGCTGGCATTATTTACAAACAGAAGGTCCTACTGGCAAACAATATGGCACTTGCTGTGTTTGGTAGGATTCCTCTTTAAGTTAATCTTAGTTGGCTTTTATGCCCTGTGGAAACAGGCTTATCACCTTTTAATGCATATTGTTGCTCCCTTAACAGATGTGAGTATAGGCATGCTGCTGAATTAGCCTATGGTTCTACTTCAATTATAGTTGCAGGATACTTTCCATATAGGAATGAACTGACTTTCCTTTCTTCTCCAGGATAGAACAATCAAAGGCTTTCCTGCAACCTAAGGAAGTTCAGGGAATGGCTAAGACAGGTGCAGAAATACAATGCACCAATTAGTGTTATTTGTCAGGTACTATCAACCCTAAGTAGAAAAACTGGGTGTCATGAGGCTATTTCTGCAAGAAAACACTACTCAGGGTGAGTGATGCTGGTCCTTCCTTGTGTTCTCAAGCAGAAAAAGAGGGAAATAGGAGGGTCTTGGTTTAGTGGTCAAGGTGAACCAAAACACAGAGAGCACAACTACTCTCTGCTGTACTCCCCCTACCACTCTACCAGAGGGTGAGAGGAGAAGAGACTTCAAGGTTGAAAGTTAAAACTGGAACAGGTTTACTAGAACAGGAAAGGGACAGTAACGTGTGGGATAGTAATGAAAAATATACAAATATTTACACAACCCAATTTCAGTGGTTGCTGATGTAGGTGTCCAAAAACCCCTTGTGGCAGAGTAGACTTGGGAAAAAGGTCCAGGCCTCTTCCCAGTGACCAATCGAGTCAGATCCTGCAGAGCACATGGTGAGCTGAAGACAAAGAGCACCAAACTCTCTCCAAGACATCTGAGAGCAGGGAGGCAGGAAGGAAGAAGGGAGAAAGAACAGGTGGACTTCCCATCCTCCTGGCTTTTAAAGGGTATGGCAGGAAATGGAAAGAAATACTGACTCCTCTCTGTTCTGCCTGCTGTTCTATCTTCTCTCTAGATCCTTGTACTGATATCATAAAATTAGCCTGTCCCCCTTTAAATCATAACACAGTGAAGAAAATATTTTAAAAGTTAAGGGATTTAAGGTACTGCTAGTGCCAAAATTACTTTATTTACTTTGATTTTGTTCCTGCATGGTTTTGTATTAAATGTCCTATTTTCTGGTTTATAGGAGATGTCCCTTGTTATACTTGTTTTACTTTTCTCATTCTCTTTTCAAGTCTTCCTGGTGACACCTTCCAACGTACATTTTCCTTGGAAGTGCAGGGTTTCTGCCATGTTTTAAAGTGTGTAATACTGAAGTCAGCCAAATCACATTCAGCCTGGAGACTGAAAGGATACATGGGACGAAGGTTAGTAATTTCCTTGGAAATGAGGTAGAGGATGAAGACCGGCAAAAAAAATAATAAGTAAAAAAAAAAAAAAAAGTAAATTATATTTCAGCAAAGTTATAAGACTTTTAGTTGGCTTGTGGGAAAATTTATGAATGGACAAATCAGAGGCTAAAAATCAGACTTTAAAGCCAGCTTCAGAAGTTACGACATTTTTTCCCCTTTTGGAAATATCTCTCAGAAAAGAAAATATCTTTCATCTTCTCCTTTATATTTCCTTAAGGAAAGTTTTGTTTGTTTAGGGAGAAAAACTACAGCTTCAGAACTACATTTTAATTCTCAGCAGACTATTGAGTCAGGCTCTGTATGAAATCTGCCCTATGAAGGACAAACCTGCAATTTAGAATCCCTCTCTGCTCTTTTCCCCTAGCAAGACTAATAATTCACTGCTGACCAGGCCTGAAAGTCAGGTGGGATATCCCCCTGGCCATCCATTACCTCAGCACTTGCCACCCGTGCATGCCAGCAGCAGAGGGCTTTGGACCCTCATCTACCATGGAGTAGCATGAGTCTGCCTCTGTAGCATGATGTCTGTGTGTGTGCAGCTTGGGGCTGGGCAATGTTGCTTGCTGCATCAGTAGCCTGGGAGCACATTCAGTGCTTGGCAGAGGTTCTCCTCCTGCCCTTCTTGGTTTCAGTCCTGCTTTCTAAGTCATGAGCTGGACTTCGCTAAGAGAGATAGAGGGGAAAGAAAAATAAAAGTTTTAAAGGGAAAGCAAAGGTAAGCAAAGTGAGGCAAAGTACATGTTTAGCAAATGAGCCTAATAAAAAGTATAGCTTCCACTAAACACCAGAAGGAAAGCAAAAGCACCTTTAAGTGTGCTGCAGTTAGAAGACATAAAACCAATTTAGCAGAACAAATAAAACTCCAGCAACTACTTACCCACCTGTAAAGGCAGTAACAGAATCAGCAACACCTGAAGGATTGCCTTTATTCTTTGAGGAATACAGGATTTTTTATTAAGGAGCACACAGACAACAGGAATACATTACAGGGAAGTAGTTAGCACAGCCATCAGAGAAAAGCAAAGATTCGGTTACCTACAAAAATATTTCAGTAATTTCTAGCCAGGTAACTATTAAAAATACTGCTATGGAGATGAGTTTCATGACAGTTATTAGCAAAGTAACTGGACCCTTCAGCATGTAATGGCTTTATGGACATAACCTCTGAATTTGAAGGTATGTTTACACGGAATTACTGACAGCAGTAAACAGCTTTTAGAAGGCATTATCTTCATTCTCTACTGAAAGCATGTATACAATGCAAAACACTGGAATAAAGAGACACAACAGATGGAGCTAATAGTTATACTATTGCAGTCTTGAATACATAATTTAAATGAAGTTGCTTCTGCAGAATTTAGGGTTTTTTACCTCATAATCCTTTTCCATTAAAGTTCCATTGATGTTACACTTTTAATGTCTGGTCATAAACCAAAGGTGAATGTTTCTGGGAAAGTTTCTAGAAAATCAGGCAGCCACTTGAGCTATGAAGCGCCAAGTTATGTTTGCTTTGCTGAAAGTATTGTGGCCTGGCTTTCAAATCTCAAAACTCAAAACCAGCTTGTTATAACACTTCAAAGTTGTTGTGCAGTTAATCTTCAATGAGGATGAGTACATGTGACATGTTGGAAAGATCCAAACTAGAAATGAGAATGCAAGGCATGCATAAATTTGTTAACCTTTTAAGCTGCATCAGCTCACGGCATTGGATATTATCAGATGTGCCAATTGTTCTTGAAGGTTATAATACTTGCCAGGTACAGTTGTATTCTTCATGCTTATCAGTCCATCTGCTGATCTCTACATAAATTCTTACCTGCAGGCTAAGAGGGGATCTTTCAATTTGTCATGTTATTTAGATATCTTCTACAGGAAAGTCTGAGCTGGGTTTTTTAATCATACCGAAGTTTGCTTTTTGACATTACAAATGTGTATGTTCATGCTGGGCTAAATAGGAGTTACAGAAAAGCATGGTTTTACTGTTTGCTTCAGAAAAAAAAACCTACAAAAACAGTAGTCTGAGAAATGTGTGATTTTGGGCAGCTAGTATATGAGATAGGAATTTTCTAGACATGCAATTTTGTCTGAAAATGTTGATTCACTGATATTAAAACTAGCTGATGGCAAGTGATTATTTCACTTCTTCTTTTGCCTATTAAATTAGAAAGAAACATAGATTTTACAGCTTGAATTGACACATCATTTAAAAAACAAAAGCTTAAGCTAACAGTGGAAATCATAATCCACTCCACAAAGACTTTTGCTTCTAACTGATTTTCTGAGGCTAGAGCTTAGCTTGCTGTTGGATGAAGATAACTTTGTAAATCTTTCTTGCTCTTTTATTTTTTCTATATTTTTTTTCCCTAGTGGAAAACCAGTTTTTCACTCAGTTGTAATTACCATATTTTTTTTTCTTAATTAGGAGTAACATGACAAAGAAATTGTCAGATATTAGGTTTTTGGACTGTAATGGAAGAATAGTAGATTAAACCATACAGAGGTATTTAGTTGTCCATAACTGTCTCTCTAAGTGCCTATCTCAGTTTGGAACTTCTAGCCTGAGAATAATATTTTAACTCTGAGCCTCACATTAAGAAACTACAACATAAATTTCAGGTTATTTTGAAAGGAGAAGACCTGTATGTTAAAAAACAAGAGGCAAGTAATCAGTAATTTAACTTTTTAAAAAGTATTTCCCTCCCTTACACTAATCCATTTCTACTATTCAGGATGCATTATTTATTATTTTTTTTAAGTTATAAAAGATAGGAAGGTATTAATCTCTCTGCTATGGCTGCCAACCTAACTACCAGCTATGTCTCCCTGTGGATTCCTCTATTTTCTGAAGTCTTGCTTTCTGCATATTAGGTGCAGTTTGCCCAGTTCTGTCCCAATTTCCAAAGTCCTGCAGCCCCTCAGCCTCCACAGCTCCACACCTTATCACAATATGCCATATTCCTCCCAAATCTCTTCCCTGCTAGAGACCACAGCCCCTTACTCCTCAGCTCCCCACATCTCCCCCCTGTCAGCCACAGGAGGCACACAGAGGGGCTGGCCTCATGCAAACCATGGGGGCTCTAGCTACCATGGGGGACTCTTCCCATGTTCTCCCCACTTTGAATAGTAGTGGTGTGTCCTGCCCAGGCTTTGGCATTTCTTGCCAGCATTACCTGAGTCTTACTGGGAAAGGCAATGGAAAATGGGTGAAGGTGCTTCAGTAGTGAGATTGCTTGTAGTTTGCTTCATATGACTAAATACAAATCTTGCTCCTCTTGGCATACAACAAAGTAAGTCTCCCATCTGCCAGGAAGGATCCCCTTCATATAGTTTTCTCTGAGACCAGCACAACCTTGGCCACTTAAGCAGAGCTTTGTCTTTTCTTCAGACTCTGAGTTTCTTTGTCATGCTCACATGCTTGCTGACTGTGGCTGCACTGCTGGGAGGTTGTGCCGGAGCTCACCCTTCCCATAGCTGCTTCCTATTATTTCACTGCTTCTGGGCAAAAGACATGCTGAGAGCTTTTGTGTGTCCCTCAGGGGATCCTACCTTCCTTTCCCACCCCACAGCATGGGAAGTGCCTGTGACTGAGGTGTCTGCACAAGCCCTGGCCTGTGTGCCTGCCTCGCAGCATTCCTTGGTCCAGGGCAGAGTTACACAAGCCTGTCTGCTTGCAGCTGTCAGAAAAATCTGAATCTGCAAGTCTTTGTCTGCAAGGCTTGGGAGCTGCAGGCATCCCATCAGAGTTGTTTACTAATTCCTTTCTTACAGAGGTTTATATCTATATGGTACTTTTCAAGTGGCTGTGAGCTGTTTTCTCACTTCTCACGCTGACTCATAGCATGCAGATATGGCTGGGGGGGGTTCTTCCCCCCCACAA